>NC_055986.1:155656461-155961461 GCF_018446385.1 Zingiber officinale
GTCACCTCTTGTGAGGTGGATACCAAGTAAACCAACCGTGTTAGCGTTGTGTGATTTGTTTCTGTATTTTCCGCTGCTATATCTTTGAAGAAACAAGCAACGCCGAACACCGGGCACGCGACGAGCTATTCACCCCCCCTCTAGCTACTTTTGGTCCTAACAAGTGGTATCAGAGCAAGGCCGCTCTTCACCGGAATCATCGCCGGAAGGGTCAAGCATAACAAGAAAAGCTAGAGGGTGAAGAAGTCAGAGAAAATTCTTCAAGTTCAAGATTTTATCAAGCTCAACTTCAAGATGCAATTCCAAGATGGACTTGGATTTGATACAAGGGTGGCTCCACCATACACATCCACAAGCTTCGATTCTTGGAAATCAAGAATCAAAAATTTTCTTATGATGGAGATAGAGCAATGGTTTGCTCTTATGGAAGGCTTCAAGGCTCCAACAAACTCCAAGGGCAAGCTTCTCAAGAAAAGCAAATGGAGCTCGGAGCAAGTCCAAATGTGCGAGGCCAATGACAAAGTGACCAAGCTTTTGGTAAATTTATTGTCAAGTACCATCCTTTGCAAAATTGGAGAATTTGAAGATGCAAAGGATTTATGGAGCAAATTGGCCAAGCTTCATGAAGAGATCCCCTCCACTGTACAAGAGCAAGAAGTATCCAGAGAGGGTGACTCTTTGGAGCAAGACCAAGAGGAGGACTCCAAGGTTGAGAGATGCTCAACCTCCGAAGAAGAAGTCCAAGAAGAAGCTTCATCCTCAAGGAAATGCATCGAAGGGAACAAGGAGGGAGCATACTCCTTGTTTTATATTCAAGATGATGAAGCCTCCACCTCTAGGATTGAGGGGGAGTGATCCTTGGTGACGCCGGATCAAGAAGAAGGAGAAGCCTCTACATCCGGGTCAAGAAACGAAGAGGAGGAAGAAGATTCTACCTCCACAAGTCAAGAAAAATCAAATGGAGGGGAATCAAGGTCCGATCGAGAGGAAGCTTCCACCTCAAGATCCAAAGGAAAAGATGCCACCCCTACAAGCAAAGGTATACATATTTCAATTAATAATAAAAATCATATTATATGCTTTGAATGTAGGGAACATGGGCACTACAAGAGCAAGTGTCCTAAATTGGCCAAGAAGAAGGGCCAAGTGGCACAAAAGGGCAAGGTGAAGCCCAAGGAGACCATCCCCGGAACAAAGAAGAGCAAGGAGCACATTGTGTGCCTCTTGTGCAACCAAAAGGGGCATTACCGAAGTCAATGCCCCAAGGGGAAGAAGATGGTCAAGGCTCAAGGAGGCATTTAGTCAAGGGGGAGCCTCCAAGGTAAAGCAGAAGGTAACATTTATTGAGCCTAACCCTTTACATTATGGTAAAAAGCATGATAGTTCTAATTTTTATCATTTTAATGCAATTTACCATAAGAATAGAAAGCATGAGGGCTTTAAGGAAAAGCATGTGGCCCTACATGCCAAAACTGCCCAACCTAAGGTTAGGAAGATAGATAGACACTTGGGCGGGAACACTAAGGATAATAGATACATGCCCAAGAACAAAAATGCTCATGGACCAAAACCTAAGGATTTAATGATAGAAAATCAAGTCTTGAGGTCAAGACTTGATAAAATGGAAAAGACCCTAAAAAGGATGGAAAATATCCTACAAGGGCAAAATGAGCAATACCTAGGGCTAGGAAAATCAAAGCCATCCAATGGCCATAGAGGGTTGGGATACAAACCAAAGGCTAAGAAGGATGTGCCCTCGTACCATAGAGTTCCGTATAGTTATGGAACAAACCCTAGGTCCAGTGGTCAAGCCAAGAATACTAGGGAAGTCATCCCTAAGAGTATTTTTGCGATAAATGTGACTAAGACTTCTAAGAAGTCTAAGAAAGTCACTAACAAGGTCACAAGGGAGGCTATCCTTAGAGTTGACCTAGAAAATGTGACCAAGGCTTCTAAGAAGCCCAACAAGGTCACTAGGAAGGTATCTAGGGAAGTAATCCCTAGTGAGTACCTAGAGCATCCAAGGAGCACCAATAGGTGTTGGGTTCCTATGAGCATCTTCTCTACCCCATAGATGGGTTAGAGAGTGTCAACTCCGATTAGAAGGGTAGTTAACCCAACTTTGAGGAAATTGACACTCAAGGAGCATTTTCAAGGTTTTTGTTAACCTTTGAAAATGAAATGGAATTATTATTTACTCTTTGAAAGAGTAAAATGTGCCTAATGGTGGAAAAATTGATTTGATCTTAAATGACATAAATTGAGAAAACCTATAGAAATATCAAGTTGGGATTTTGGTATTCTCTTAGAAATTTAAGGCAATCCGGGCCTTGATTTACGTTTTTACTCTTGAAGAAAAATGGAATATGCCAACATTTGAGGATATGCTTAATGTTTAAGTGGCATAAACAAATCAAGAGAAATGGAAATGTCAATTTAGGTTTTGGCACTTCTTTGAAGCATTTAGGGCAATCTAGGTTTAACGTTTTAAGTTAAAACAAGTGGAAATAGCTAAGTGATTAAGGATACTTAGATAGGAAATCTAGGTATATTTTATTTATGCTAAACCTTGCCATGATTGTTTGCCCATCATATGCCATGACATCATGTCTATTTTTGCATTCATGTTTTATTATGAAAAATCCAAAAATACCATGTCATGACATTCATACATCATGTAGTTATAGGATATTTTCTTTTGAAAAATTAGTTCCTTTTGATGTATGCCATAACATAATCATGCATTAAGTTTAATTCCTTGTAATTAAGGACAAATGGCATTTAACAACACTTATTAACAAGTGACATCCTAGGTGGATGTCTAATATCTCTAAAATGCCTAGATAGATATGCATGATCCCTAGAATAGGGCAAAACCAAAATCTCACATCTCACAAGGACTATAAGGTGACTTGTATGTGTTTTAGTGCACATTAGATACAAGTGAGATGTTAGGAAGATGAATAAAACTCAAGATGCTGATTTAGTGCATTCTTTTGAGTTTTAGAGTCATCAAAACACATAGTTATGTGTTTTCCCATCATTGGGAAAGCTAATGTACAAGTCATGTACATTAAGCCCAAGGAACATGGTGGGATATTGGTTTGAAAATGTTTTCAAAATGATTTTGGAAAACCTTGGTGAAGGCTATCTTTTGATAGTAATCACCATTGAATAGTTAGACACAAATTTGAAGAAAACACTAAAGTTTTTGCAAGTTTTCATGTTTATGTCAATCTTTGAAAATATGAAGTATTTTCATAGAAAACTATTTTTCCTTGATAGTATATGCCCTAAATAATGCCTACACGAAATTTCATGATTTTTGAATTTTTGTAGAATTTTCTAGGGATTTCTGAAGTTGGCTGATTTTGAAATTCAGCAACTATCAGAGCTCCGATCGATCCATGGATCGATTGGAGTGCCTGAATCGATCCATGGATCGATTGGAGTGCCTGAATCGATCCATGGATCGATCAACCGATCGATCCAGGAAGTCTGAATTGATTAGTGGATCGATTCAGAAAGGTTCAATCGATTGGAACCCAACTCCAATCGATCCAAGTTGCTGATTTTGGCTGGGAAAGCCTGATTTCAGCATCTTTAAACCTATTTTAGTCTAGGTAACCATTCCAAACCCCTCAAAATACATTTGTATACATAAAAAGGGTGTTTTCGTGTTGAAAATAAGGATGGACTGGTTAAGGAAGACTATATTGAAGTCTAGGGTGAGGTTTGTTTCAAATTTTGAATATTTGAACCTCAAAGCTTCTAAATTTGGGTTTCCTAAAGGATTAGGGATTCCAAGTCATTGTTGTTGCAATGACAGAAGTTACCACCATGTCTTTAGGGGGAGGGACTCTTTAAATGCATGAAAATTATTTTTCATGAACCTTGGAAGGTGGTTAACCTTCCGTTAAGTGGATAATGCTCAAGGATGGGCAGTTGCCTACATTGAGGGAGAATGTAGGGGTAAGGATAAATGAAGGGTATGAGACCTTCATTTGGGTCATTAGACCATGTTAATGCTCCAGAGCGAGCATTATTTGAAAATGAAGGGAATAGGTCCTTCATTATCGTGTTGGTCACAACGAGTGAAGTTGTGAACAACGATGAGCAACTCTTCAGGGGGAGAGTTTTTCAACAATGGGGCATTTGTTGAAGAGTGCCCAAAATTGAGGCACAGGTTTATGTGTGCTCAAAGATGGGTTGATGTGTGCCAATAGGGGGAGAATGTGTGGTTTAAGTTAGGCTTTCATTACCTATGGGGGAGGTCATAGGGGGAGAATGAAGGGAACCAACATTCATACTTTGGCATGAATGGAGTTAAGGCTATGGGATTAGCTTAACTCAGAATGGTCCAAACTTAAAGGTATTGTCAAACATCAAAAAGGGGGAGATTGTTGGTGCAATAGTCCTTAGGTCAAGGTTGACTGGTTTGACCAAGCTTGAGTCTTGGTCATAGTTTCGATGTTTGACAATACATGTAGACACATGGACAATGCAGGTGCAGTTGTTCATATGGGGAGATTCTGATCAGGGACTGATCAGTGTGAATGAAGAAGAGTCAAGTAGGTATACCTGACTGGAAGGAAGACCTAGTGAGTGAAGCCAGGTGAAAGTCCTAGTGAGTGAAGCTAGGCAGATGGAAATACTGGTGAGTGAAGCCAGGTGAAAGTCCTAGTGAGCGAAGCTAGGCAGATGGAAATCCTGGTGAGTGAAGCCAGGTGAAAGTCCTAGTGAGTGAAGCTAGGCAGTATGGAAGTCCTGGTGAGTGAAGCCAGGCAGAAGGAAAATCCTGGTGAGTGAAGCCAGGTGAAAGACCTAGTGAGTGAAGCTAGGCAGTGTGAAAGACCTAGTGAGTGAAGCTAGGCAGATTGAAAACCCTAGTGAGTGAAGCTAGGTGAAAGTCCAAGTAGGTCAAGAGAGTGACCGGATACTTGGCATGAAAGAAAAGTCCAAGTGGGTGAAAGGGATTGACCGGACACTTGGTGAGGGAGTCCTAACAGGTCAAGGGAGTGACTAGATGCTAGGCATGACGTACCAACAGGTTAAGGTTGACCGGATGTTGGTTTGGGAGGTTTGGGACTTGGTTTTGGGTAAAAACCAGGCTCTGGATCGATCAGTGGATCGATCCAGACCTTTCCCAGCGAATAGAAAGCCTCTGGATCGATCAGTGGATCGATCCAGAGGTCTCAATCGATTAGTGAATCGATTGGGATGCTGCTGCTTCACGCGATAAGCGCTGGATCGATCCGTGGATCGATCCAGGCATTTTTCCAGAGCACAGAGGCGCTCTGGATCAATCCGTGAATCGATCCAAAGCCTCCCCGATCGATTGGGAATATTCGAATCGATTGGGATCTGACCGTTGAGTTGTATTTGAGCCGCAGGCGAGCGTTGTCTTCGGCACTTCTTCACCGATTCATTTCAGATCTTCACCAGCTCCTCCACAGCTCTTCTCAAGCACGAGATCGCCAGTTCTTGAAGGTTCTTGGAGGCTCTTCCAAGTCAAGAGGCGGATCAAAGCAAGAAGAAGAAACTAGGGTTAGGGTTTGTGCACTCATTGTAAGCTTGTAAGCTTGTATTTCTTTACTACCCTCTCTTCCTCTTGTATTGAGTCTTATAGGGCTTCTCCGCCCTTGGTAGTTACCATAAAGGAGAGTTTCATTAGTGGAGGGTGTGTGTGTTGGTGTGGATCCTTGGACTAGTCACCTCTTGTGAGGTGGATACCAAGTAAATCAACCGTGTTAGCGTTGTGTGATTTGTTTCTGTATTTTCCGCTGCCATATCTTTGAAGAAACAAGCAACGCCGAACACCGGGCACGCGACGAGCTATTCACCCCCCCCTCTAGCTACTTTTGGTCCTAACACTACGTATGTGCCATCCTTTCTCTTGTGAGTCTTAAGAAAGACCTCCAGGCAAGTGGGTTGTCTTTCTAAAGAACGCTCCTGCATGCACAAATAAGTTGGTTTACAAATATACAAGCTTGTTAATAAATAAAAATATAATTTACAAAATATTAAATTCAATTCACCAGATCCATGGCATGCTCAACAATAGATCGAGATCTTGATGTATGGCGAGCAGATCCGGTACTCGGGCCACATGGCTCTGTATTCCTATTTTCTCGAGCTTTTTGAGCCTTTGACTGCCATCTTTCTGCAGACCAAGTGGTCGTCCATGCACTCCAAATCTCCTCGGATACATAAGCTGGTCTAGTGCCATCCTTTCTCATATAATATAAAAGGTCCTTGTATAACTTGGCACAGTAAATATTCCAAGTCCCTACAAATTTTCCCTCCTGTCCTTCCTCCCATGTATATTTTTTCTGCAAATAGAAGTTAAAAATTTAGTATATTAAAGATTAAATATATTGTACATATTCAACTTACTTACCAGAAATTCATTAAAATAAAAATCTTTGGTCGCATTATCTACATGTCTCCATGTAGTACCAGCAATGCAGACTCTTTCTTTAAATTTTTTTGTAATATATGTGGATACTCGATGGTCGTCAGGAGTAAATCTGCATATAAACAATTTTAAAACATAAGCTATATGTTTAAAAAAAGAAAATGAATTAATAATAATTAAAAAATACTTACGTCTCTCCAATAACCCTAAGAACTGTAGATCCACGAAGTGGTGGTGCTGGATGATCTGCCATGAGTATCTACAAAATAGCATACAATAAAGTGAACAAACATGGTAATCAGGCAATAAAACAGGATTGAATCATAACTTACTTAAAGATCAATAATGCTAAAATTTAATCAATGTCTGGAAAAAGTTGTCACGCCCCAGAGGAGTCTCTGTCCGAAGAAATTTCGGCAGCATCTCCCCTGTACGGCGGACAATATGAAACTTTCTACATATCACATATACATCAGCCACAGGCGGCTGGAATGATAACAAAAAAAATAAAGACAAACACCACGCAGTTAATAACGATATCCAGCCTCTGGCTGTCACAACCACGCAGTTAATAACAGTAATCAATAACAATAGGACTCTGACTCGAAATCCACCCTACTCCACTACACTCGTAAAGCTCAAATCCAACGAACTCACCTCTTCTGCCGTCCAGGCAGGCACGTAGTCGAATGAAATCCAATATCATATCAAAAATCCATCAAAAGGTATCACTCCATACAATATCCATAGGAAAAATCCAAAGACAATACTAAATCAAAGTCTGATAAAGAAAAAGGCCAAAATAAAACAAATAATGATCTAGTAGAGAACTAGCTCTACGTGCAGATGGGGGGCCAGCCGGACAACCTCAACCTGAAAATATCAACAATGGAGGCGGGGTGAGTCCAACACTCAGCAGGTACAACTGATATACATAATAAAACAAATAACAGATAACACTAATCATGCGTACAGTCTCCTGAATACGAGAAGGAATAAATGCAACTGAAATGAAATCAGGAGATAACTGTACTAACCGGAATCAAGGTACAAAGGTAACGAGTCGTCAGACCGAAGAAATCATAATCCTGTATGCATGTCAATCAAATGCATCCATACAAATGCAGCATATAAGTGCAGCAATCACAAACAATAAAATGGAATAAATGCATATGATGACCGTGCACTCGGACATCACTGCTCCTGACAGTGATTGAGTGGACGGAATGCTGTCGGAGTACTCCTGTCCTCTGTCCCCAAATCATAAATGGGGGAGCTCAATGCTCTCATCTCCCGGTACACAATGACGGGGAGGATATCTCTGCCGGCTACTACGCTGAGTCATCTGACCAACGGAGCCAAACAAAGTCCACCATCTGCCGGCTACTACGCTGCTACACTAAATGCTGACTGCCGGCTACCATGCTGAGTCCTCAGACCAACGGAGCCAAACAGCAGAACCGCCACACACCTGTCTGATATACCACTAACCCATGGGTGGTGGTGGTGTGTGCAGTACATGTAACTGGCGATGGGCTCAACCATAGCGGAGCCAATAATCGCACAGCATGCAAACATGATGCATGACACTAAGCATGACAATCTCATGAATAGCATAACAAGATCCATACACAAATACAAGGTGTACCACAAGTCAATGTATCAAATGGAAGGTACACAAACAGATAGGGTATCATATAAAACCCTAGGTCCAGAACATGATGTATCACATGGTTGGGTCACTACCGGAAGCATGTATGGTCAGATAAATAACAACATGCAGGGTATAATAAATAAACAAATAACATGTAACAGATCATGTAGTGACCAACCGAATAAAATGGAAACCACAATTCTTGCTATATGTTAAACACTTTATTATGCATATCAAAAGACATAAGTCAAAGTACCCGCCTCCAATCGAAATGGTCCAATACGCTAATCGATATACCCGTCGAGACACCGTCTCGAATCAAAGTCCTGTATCACATAATATACAGATTTAGTTAATTACATATAAATTAATTAACTAAATCAAATCCTCAAACCCACATAATTCAACACATATAATTTAGCTATTCAACTTGTATCAAACAGCTAAATCAACTACTTATCTAACAAGAACCCTAATTCACACATAATTCAATATATGTACCCAAATTAACCGTTCTTGTTAACTCTATTGATGATTCCAACTTCACAGAACAGTACCTCACCTTCTGAATTCCACCTTACTGCTCGGATCTATCTTCACAGCCTAAGCTAGTTGCTGTCAAAACAAAGGTAACTGCTGGAAACCTAAGTAACGCTGTCCAGATCAAAGAGATCAAGAAATCAACCAAGAAATCTTTCCACCCCTACAATACAACAACAAAACATAGTTTCCCTTACCTCTTCGATCACAGCTAGGGCACAGTAACAACATAGACAGTACAACCGTGAAGAGTAAAAACTAGGGCACAGAGGAAACTCAGTCGCCGGCGCTAGGGCACAGGCGACGGCGGCGCTGGTTCGGGTCGAGAGACGGCAGCGGCACCGAATGCAACTAGGGCAGAGGAGTTTGGCCGGCGCTATCGGACCAGTGGCCGGCGGAGGTGGATCAGCGTCGGCGACGTCTGTTGTCGCTAGGGCAGATATCAGGTGGCGCCGTGAGATGGGAGTCGCGGCTGAGCACAGAAGAAAAGATCGGCAATCGGTTGGCTTCGTGCAGAAGAAAAAACTCGACCGGCGGCGGATCTAGGGCACAGCCAAGTGGAGGCTCGGACGAAGCTTCGGCGCTAGGGCAGCGGCAAGGACCGGCGGTGTCGCGCGGCCACAAGAGAGGAGAAGAAGAAAAGGAGGGCCGAGGGGTTTAAGGCTTCGGCCTCGGAGAAACCGCCGGGCCGGCGGTTAGGGCACGCCGGTGGCTCGGGTGCGCGAGGGAAGGAACAGGGGGGCTCGGAGAGGGCAGGCGCGGGCGAAGAGAAGGATACGGCGAAAACAAGAGAAAAATAAAGGAAAAGAAAAAGAAAAGAAAAAGGAAAAGAAAAGAAAACTTTTCCTCATTAAAACAGGGTAGCCTAAACAGGCTTTTCCGGACCCCGTTTTTATCCCCGTCAACTCGTCCGTACGAGCTCCGAAAAATTCCCGAAAAATGTCCAAAAATTCCGGAAAATTCCCTTATTAATAATCGCCATTTTTCCGGTATTTTACAATAGTTCTACTCAACATCAACAGTTTGTAAGTCGTCGTCGCTAGACTCTGTTATGTGAGCAAAATCCTCACTGCTAGATGTCTCTACATCATCTAGCTCCTCGTCACTGGCATTAACATCTACAAGTAATTGTGATGTAGAAGGGAGTTGTGAATCAACTGAATGTCTTTCTACTTCATCATTCTGAAATGCATCATGGTTTTGAGCAGTAATGGTGTTCGATATTTCTATGATCGAACGAGGCTTCATTCGACAAACAGACAACCATTCACTAGCTCTTCTTCTCTTCGTAGGATATTCAAGATAAAAAACTTGACCCGCTTGTATTGCAAAAATGAAAGGTTCAAACTTATTGAACCTTCTATTTGCATTTGTTGGTGCAATATCCCTTAGGTCAAGGCTGACTAAGTTGACCAAGCTTGAGTCTTGGTCATAGTTTCGATGTTTGACAATACATGTAGACATATGGACAATGCAGGTGCAGTTGTTCATGTGGGGAGATTCTGATCAGGGACTGATCAGTGTGAATGAAGAAGAGTCAAGTAGATCAAGGATGATCGGATACCTGACTGGGAAGTCCTAGTGAGTGAAGCTAGGCAGATAGAAAATCCTGGTGAGTGAAGCCAGGTGGAAGTCCTAGTGAGTGAAGCTAGGCAGATGGAAAACCCTAGTGAGTGAAGCTAAGTGAAAGTCCTGGTGAGTGAAGCCAGGCAAGGGAAAATCTAGATGGATCAAGGATGATCGGACATCTGGTGTTGGGAAGTCTAAGTAGGTCAAAGGATTGACTGGATACTTGGCACGAGGAAATCCAGATGGGTCAAGGTTGACCAGACATCTGGTGGAAGTTCAAGTAGGTCAAGGGAGTGACCGGATACTTGACACGAAGAGAAAAGTCCAAGTGGGTCAAAGGGATTGACCGGACACTTGGTGGGGAGTCCTGACAGGTCAAGGGAGTGACCAGATGCTAGGCATGATGTACCAACAGGTTAAGGTTGACCGGATGTTGGTTTGAGAGGCTTGGGACTTGGTTTTGGGCAAAAACCAAGAGCTGGATCGATCAGTGGATTGATCCAGGCCTTTCCCAGCGAACAGAAAGCCTCTGGATCGATCAGTGGATCGATCCAGAGGTCCCAATCGATCAGTGGATCGATTGGGACGCTGCTTCTTCGCACAATAAGCGCTGGATCGATCCGTGGATCGATCCAGACGTTTTTCCAGAGCACAGAGGCGCTCTGGATCGATCCGTGGATCGATCCAAAGCCTCCCCGATCGATTGGGAATAATCGAATCGATTGGGATCCGACCGTTGCATCGTATTTGAGCCGCAGGCGAGCGTTGTCTTCGGCACTTCTTCACCAATTCATTTCAGATCTTCACCAGCTCCTCCACAGTTTTTCTCAAGCTCGAGATCGCCAGTTCTTGAAGGTTCTTGGAGGTTCTTCCAAGTCAAGAGGCGGATCAAGAGAAGAAGAAGAAACTAGGGTTAGGGTTTTTACACTCATTGTAAGCTTGTAAGCTTGTATTCATTACCTTTCCCTTTCTTCTTGTATTGAGTCTTGTAGGGCATCTCCGCCCTTGGTAGTTACCATAAAGGAGAGTTTTATTAGTGGAGGGTGTGTGTGTAGGTGTGGATCCTTGGACTAGTCACCTCTTGTGAGGTGGATACCAAGTAAACCAACTGTGTTAGCGTTGTATGTTTTGTTTCTGTATTTTCCGCTGCACATCTTCGAAGAAACAAGCAACGTCAACCACGAAGCACGCGACGAGCTATTCACCCCCCCTCTAGCTACTTTTCGGTCCTAACAAGTGGTATAAGAGCGAGGCCGCTCTTCACCGGAATCATCGCCGGAAGGGTCAAGCATAACAAGAAGAGTTAGAGGGTGAAGAAGTTGAAGCAAAATTGTCAAAGTCAAAGAAATTCAAAAGCTCAACTTCTACAATGGAATTCCGAGATGGGCTCGGATTCGACACGAGGGTGGCTCCACCATACACTTCCACGAGCTTCGATTCTTGGAAATCAAGAATCGAAAATTTTCTTATGATGGAGATAGAGCAATGGTTTGCTCTTATGGAAGGCTTCAAGACTCCAACAAACTCAAAGGGCAAAGTTCTCAAGAGAAGCAAGTGGAGTCAAGAGCAAGTCCAAAGGTGCGAGGCCAATGACAAAGTGACCAAGCTTTTGGTCAATTTATTGCCAAGCACCATCCTTTGCAAAATTGGAGAATTTGAAGATGCAAAGGAATTATGGAGTAAATTGGCCAAGCTTCATGAAGAGATCCCCTCCACTGTACAAGAGCAAGAAGAATCCAGAGAGGGTGACTCTTTGGAGCAAGACCAAGAGGAGGACTCCAATGTTGAGAGATGCTCAACCTCCAAAGAAGAAGTCCAAGAAGAAGCTTCATCTTCAAGGGAGTGCAATGAAGAGAACAAGGAGGGAGCATACTCCTTGTTCCATGTACAAGATGATGAAGCCTCCACCTCTAGGATTGAGGGGGAGTGTAGATCAATGAACCCGGAGCAAGAAGAGGCCTCCACATCCGGGTCAAGTGAAGAAGAAGAGGATGGTGCCACCTCCAAAATTCAAGAAATATCAAATGGAGGAGCAAGTGCAACCCCTACACAAGAAGGTATAAATGTTTCAATTAAAAATAAAAATCATATAATATGTTTTGAGTGTAGGGAAAGTGGGCACTACAAGAGCAAGTGTCCCAACTTGGCTAAGAAGAAGGGTCAAGTGACACAAAATGGCAAGGAGAATCCCAAGGAGACCACCCCCGGGACAAAGAAGAGCAAGGAGCACATTGTGTGCTTCTTGTGTCAACAAAAAGGGCATTACCGAAGTCAATGCCCCAAGGGGAAGAAGATGGTCAAGGCTCAAGGAGGCACTAGTCAAGGGGGAGCCTCCAAGGTAAAGAAGAAAGTAACCTTTATTGAGCCTACCCCTTTACGTTATGGTAAAAAGCATGATAATTCTAATTTTTATCATTTTAATGCAATTTACCATAAGAATAGAAAGCATGAGGGCATTAAGGAAAAGCATGTGGCCCTACATGCCAAGACTACCCAACCTAAGGTTAGGAAGGTAGATAGACATTTGGGCAAGAACACTAAGGATAATAGATACAAGCCCATGAATAAAAATGCTCATGGATCAAATGAAAAATCAAATACTAAGGACTTAGTGAGGGAAAATCAAGTCTTGAGGTCAAGACTTGATAAATTAGAAAAGACCCTAAAAAGATTGGAAAATATCCTATTAGGGCAAAATGAGCATAACCTAGGTTTAGGGGTACAAAAGTCATCCAATGGCCATAAAGGGTTGGGATACAAACCCAAAGCTAAAAAGGATGTGCCTAGTTATCATAGGGTTTCATATAGTTATGGAACAAACTCTAAGTCTAGAGGTCAAGTCAAGGATACAAGGGAAGATATCCCTAGAAGTATCTTTGCAACCAAAGTGACTAAGACTTCTAAGAAGTCTAAGAAAGTCACTAACAAGGTCACAAAGGAGGCTATCCCTAGAGTTGACCTAGAAAATGTGACCAAGGCTTCTAAGAAGCCCAACAAGGTCACTAGGAGGGTATCTAGGGAAGTTATCCCTAGTGAGTACCTAGAGCATCCAAGGAGCACCAATAGGTGTTGGGTTCCTAGGAGCATCTTCTCTACCCCATAGATGGGTTAGAGAGTGTCAACTCCGATTAGAAGGGTAGTTAACCCAACTTTGAGGAAATTGACACTCAAGGAGTATTTTCAAGGTTTTTGTTAACCTTTGAAAAAGAAATGGAATTATTATTTACTCCTTGAAAGAGTAAAATGTGCCTAATGGTGGAAAAATTGATTTTATCTTAAAATGGCATAAATTGGGAAAACCTAGAGAAATACCAAGTGTTGGTGCAGTAAGCATCTGACGATTGAACCTCAGTTTTGATAATGGCAAAGAGATTCAAAGTTAAGATTCCTTGTTATCTAACGTGGTTAAATAAGGTTTCAGGAAAGTCCTAACTGCGGTTAGGCAAGGGAAAATCCTAAGGGGGGGTAACCTTAGGTCCTAGGGGGTGGTAACCCTAGGTGAAGGAAAATCCTAAGGGGGGTAACCTTAGGTCCTAGGGGGCGGTAACCCTAGGTGAAGGAAAATCCTAAGGGGGGGCAACCTTAGGTCCTAGGGGGCGGTAACCCTAGGTGGAGGAAAACCCTAAGGGGCGGCAACCTTAGGTCCTAGGGGGCGGTAACCCTAAGTGGAGGAAAACCCTAAGGGGCGGAAACCTTAGGTCCTAGGGGGTGGTAACCCTAGGTGGAGAAAAACCCTAGGGGGCGGTAACCCTAGGTCCTAGGGGGTGGTAACCCTAGGCGGAAAGTCGGATTCCCCGGGAGGACTGGCAACAGGTATCTCAGTGGAGTAGGTGAGAACGCGTTCCCGTAGAAGCAATTGGCGTCGGGTCGACCTAGGGTTTTCGGTTGGAAACCCGAAGTCAGCCGGAGACTGTCTATACTTCATTTATCATGTTTATTGTGCTAACTTTGTGTTGCAGGATAGTGTTTGGGACTAACGTATCTTGCAGGTGCAAAGGAGCAACCTAAAGCCTCGGATGAACAGTGCCCGAGGCGCCTCCATGGAGCTTAGAGGCGCCTCGGGTGCAAAGGATGAGCTGGCTGCGAAGCACCATTGGAGGCGCCTTGAAGAAGGCAGAAGGCGCCTTGGAAGGCGCCTTGAGTGAGGTTTAAGGCGCCTTGAATGGATGAAATTCGACCAGGTCAGATTTGATCCACGCGGAAGACCAGGCAGCATGGAGGCGCCTTGAACAACCTTCAAGGCGCCTTGAACACCCTTTATAAGGGGGTTTCGACCAACACTTCTAGATAACGAATATCAAGTGATCTCTCATCAACGTGCTGCTCCAAAAGACACTCCGAAGTGCTGCTACAAGTGGCCGACGACCCGAAGCTTCAGATTTAGCATTTCTTGTTGTCGGTATAATACTTATAGCTTTTAATTGTACTCATAATTATAATCTTTTAACGAGCTTATAGTTGTTGCCGACCGGAAGTGATCAAGGATCGCGGGCCTTCGAGTAGGAGTCGTCACAGGCTCCGAACGAAGTAAATCTCTGTGTCCTTCTGGTTGTGTTTGTTTGTTTTTAATTCCGCTGCTTTAATTACTCTAACGCTGTTTTCGATTCCGATACGTACAAAATAGCCACGAGCGCTATTCACCCCCCCCTCTAGCGCGTCTCGATCCAACACCAAGTTGGGATTTTGGTATTCTCTTAGAAATTTAAGGCAATCCGGGCCTTGATTTATGTGATTACTCTTGAGGAAAGATGGAATATGCCAACATTTGAGGATATGCTTAATTTTTAAGTGGCATAAACAAATCAAGAGAAATAGAAATGTTAATTTAGGTTTTGACATTTCTTTGAAGCATTTAGGGCAATCTAGGCTTAACGTTTTAAGTTAAAACAAGTGGTAAATTTTGAGTTAGCTAAGTGGTTAAGAATACTTAGATAGGTAATCTAGGCATATTTTATTTTACTTATGCTAAACCTTGCCATGATTGTTTGCTCACTATATGCCATGACATCATATTTAGTTTTGTATTTTGCACTCATGCCTTATTATGAAAACACAAAAAAAATATCATGTCATGACATACATACATCATGTAGTTATAGGAATCTTTCTTTTGAAAACTATTTCATTTTGATGTATGCCATAACATTATCATGCATTATTTTTAATTCCTTAAAATTAAGGACAAATGACATTTACGAAGTGTATCAACAAGTGACATCCTAGGTGGATGTCCAATATCTACAAAATGCCTAGATAAATATGCATGATCCCTACATTAGGGAAAAACCAAACTTTACATCTCACAAAGACCTATAAGATGACTTATATGTGTTTTGTACACAATAGATACAAGTGAGATGTTAGGATGATGAACAAAACTCAACATGTTGATTTAGTGCATTTCTTTGAGTTTTAAGTTCATCAAAACACATAGTTATGTGTTTTTCCCATCATTGGGAAAGCTAATGTACAAGTCATGTGCATTAAGCCCAAGGAATGTGATGGGATATTGGTTTTGAAAATTATTTTAAAATGCTTTTGGAAAACCTTGGTGAAGGCTATCTTTTGCTAGTAATCACCATTGAATAGTTAGACACAAACTTGAAGAAAACGCTAAAGTTTTAGCAAGTTTTCAAGCTTGTGTCAATCTTTGAAAATATGATGTATTTTCATAGAAAACTATTTTTCTATGATAAAGTATGACCTAAATAATGTCTACACGAAATTTCATAATTTTTGGATTTTTGTAGAATTTTCTAGGGGTTTCTGAAGTTGGCTGAATTTGAAATTCAGCAACTATCAGAGCTCCGATCGATCCATGGATCGATTGGAGTGCCTGAATCGATCAGCGGATCGATTCAGAAGGCAATTCTCGCGAGCAGAAGCTCGCTGGATCGATCAGCCGATCGATCTACACATCCTGAATCGATCAGTGGATCGATTCAGAGAGGTTCAATCGATTGGAACTCAAACTCCAATCGATCCAGGATGCTGATTTTGGCTGAGAAAGCCTGATTTCAGTATTTTTGTCACGCCCCGGAGGAGTCTCTGTCCGAAGAAATTTCGGCAGCATCTCCCCTGTATGGCGGACAATCTGAAACTTTTCTACAAGCACTATATACCTCAGCCACATGCGGCTGGAATAATAACAATAAAAGAAAACAAACACCATGCAGTTAATATCAAATTCAGCCTCTGGCTGACACAACCACGCAGTTAAAAATAAAGCAGCCCACTCGGCTGTACCAAAACCAAAACACAAAACTGCTAGCCGGCTAGACTTACACAACCAATAATATAAATATAAAATACCACATAACAACGTCAACACTCCAAAGATAAAACCAGAGTATAGAGCTAAACAAACTGATACATAAAACAAACAAAACATACGTGAAACCGATAAGTCTTCTGATGTGACGTGGGGACCAGCAGACAGGATGCTCCAAGCGACACCATAAATAACCTGGTACCTGAAAAAGATAGTGTCAACGGGGGTGAGTTCAACAACTCAGCGAATACCAATAGACATGAGTAGTAAGATATATCTAACAGCTACAAACATGGAATACAACTTCCTAATCATATATAAGAAATATGCAAAACTGAAAGGTAACTGAGGAAGCTGTACTCACCAGGAACTCCTATCCAGACAAAAGGGTCGTCAAACCGAAAGTGTCAATAATCCTGTATGCAGGTCAAAGGTATGCATCCAACCAAAATGCAGCAACCAAATGCAGCAACCACAATCACAATAATATAAATACATCAATGCATATGATGCTAATGATGCGTCCTGGTCACCCCTGACGCCAGTCCTCTCACACACAAATGGCGAGACCGAGTGGGTAGGGCTATGACAACTGTGCACTCTGTCGTCACTGCTCCTGACGGGCGGGATGCTGTCGGAGTACTCCTGTCTGTGACCCCAAATCATAAATGGGGGCTCAATGCTCTCAACTCCGTTACACGATGAGGGAGGTATCTCTGGCTACCACCGAGTCACCGACCAGGAGCCAACGAGTCCACCGTCACGGCTACTACTGTTGCTACACTAAATGCCAGCGGAGCCAAACAAAGCGGAACTGTCTGCCGGCTACCACGCTGAGTCACCTGACCAACGGAGCCAAACAGCAGAACTGCCACACACCTGCCTGATATACCACTAATCCATGAGTGGTGGTGTGTGCAGTACATGTAACTGGCGATGTGCTCTACCATAGTGGAGCTGACAATCGCACAGCATGCAATCATGATGCATGACACTAAGCATAGCAATAAACTGATCAGCATAACCATATCCATATATATAAAATGAGTACCACAATATCGGTGAGTCAAATCCACGGATCTAGGGTATCAGGTCCTCTATGGTATAACAACCTAGATCCTAAACATATCTCCCTTCCATAACATATGTACCAACAATATACACAGATCAAAGAATCAAAGTCTAGGTACACGAATCATATGTGATATACAAATAGAGGTACACAAGCCGATCATGGCATAAAAACCTAAGTATCAGATAATCTTGATACACATGACTGAAACCAAAAGTCCAGAACCTAGTCCTAACCTCAGTAAAACATGGTATGTCACTTATTCTAGAAACTAAGATACTCATGGTAATACAGTACTCATGGCAATAAATCACATGATATAAGCACAGATACGTCACAGGCGATAAACCTAACATGCTATGGATATCCAACAGTGACATACCAAAGACAAACATGTTCATTGCTTGTAGTTATAAAATACTATGCATATCCAAAGACAATATCATAAAAGATAAGTCAAGAGGTACCCGCCTCCAATAGATCGTATGTCTTCTAATCAGAGCTCTTGTCTCAAATCAAAACCCTGAAATAAATATATAATCAATCACTTAGGTTTATCGTAGATCGGACAATGCAAGCCAAAATCTCAATAAATCCAATCTAACAATCTCATCCTTTTCTTCCAAAATCCATCCAACACATGAAAATCATTTCTTAACCAATCCATTCAAATTGGGACTTGCAATAAGCATAGTCTATAACAATAACTTAATCTAAACCAATCATAAGAACTCACCCAAATCCAAGATGATCGCTGATGGCTCACAGTTGAAGGGGTTCCCTGCCCAAAACAGAATGACCGGTGCTGTGGATCGCTAGTGAACAATGTTGGCTAAGTTACAAAGACTGGTAGATAAACAATCACAAACTCTAACTACAAATCAAACTTGCATCACTACAAATCTGATATCATTCTTCTTACCTCAACACCAAACACCGCTGTAGGGTTGTCAACTCTCTACTCAGGGCTGAAGAAAGGATCGTTGCTGCTGAAATTTTAAAGCTTTGCTGCTAAAATCCACCGCACAGATTCTGTCCAGAACAGGTTCAAGAACAAAACACCCTTAGTTGGAAACGATTTACACTGTTCGGATCAAGAACAGAAGATGAAAAATCAACATTCCAAACTTACCTCAACCGGAACCTAGGACACAGAGGAAGGCTCGGCCGCACCTAAACTAGGCACAGAACAGTAAGGGGAGGAGTGGTGCTCTGCCGGAGTGCTCTGCCGTGGGGAGGAAAGGAAGCTCGGTCGCCGGCACAGAGAGAGTCGGAGAGGTGGCTCGTCGCCGACGGCAGAGGGGTCAGCGTCGCGACAGAAGGCCGGCGATAGGGCACAGGGAATCGGCTCGCGGTGTGTAACAGGGAGGAGCGGCGGTGGTGGCTCGCTGCTCTCTAGGGCACAAGAGAAGATGAAGAGAGGTGCGGTGAAGAGATGAGAAGAGGAAGAAGCTTCGGCGCTGCACAGAGGAGAAGAGCACAGAGAGAAGAAGAAAGTCGGCTTCTCCCTTGGTCTGGCTTAAGCACGCGTGGGAGAAGAGAGGAGAGAACCGCCGAGTGGCCGGCGGTTAGGGCACCGAAGGAGAAGGGCGCGACGGCGTCGGGGAGAAGAAGGAAAGAGTGCGGGGTTGGCTCGGGTTCGGCGACAAAAGCAAAGGAAAAGAAATAAAGAAATAAAGAAATAAAGAGGAAAAGGATATATAAATATAATCTTTTCCTCGCTTAAATTGGGTAGCCTAAACAGGCTTTTCCGGACCCCGTTCTTGTCCCCGTTAACTCGTCCATACGAGCTCCGAAAAATTCCCGAAAAATATCCAAAAATTCCGAAAAATTCCCTTATTATTATTCGCCTATTTTCAGTATTTTACATTCTTCCCCACTAATAAAAATTTGGTCCCCAAATTTCGTTATCTACCATCAGCAAATACTAACAACAGGCAAAGTATAAATGCTGAAGGGTAAATTAAATCACATATCTCAAGTGTAAAGATGGGGATATCGAGCTCGGATCATATCCTCGAGCTCCCAAGTAGCCTCCTTATCCGAATGATGCTGTCATCCGACTTTAACCAGTCGGATAGTCTGGTTCCGCAGCTGACGCTCTTTCCGGTCATGTGTCGGGTCGAGTAGGTATCTGCTTAACATAGACATGTAGAACACATCGTACACGCCTACCAAGGATGGTGGTAGAGCTAACCAGTAAGCTACCGCTCCAATCATCTCCAAGATCTGAAAAGGACCAATGTATCGCGGAGCTGGCTTACCTCTGAGGTCAAATCTCTTCACCCCTTTAGTGGGTGGAACTCGCAGAAATACATGGTCGCCAATAGAGAACGCTAAGGGTCTGCGTCTCTGATCAGCATAACTCTTCTGGCGATCCTGCGCCTCTAACATCCTCCGTCTGATAATACGGACCAACTCTGCCTCATACTGAGCTCTATGAGGTCCTAATAACTAGGCCTCCCCAACATCAACCCAGAGGATGGATGTCCGACAAGGCCTACCTTACAACGCTTCAACGGTGGCATTTGGATAGCCGAATGCAAACCGTTGTTGTAGACGAACTCTACCAATGGCAAATGGTCCTACCAACTGCCCATAAAATCCAATACACAAGACCTCAGCAAATCCTCTAGAGTCTGAATGGTCCGCTCTAACTGTCCATCTGTCTACGGATGGAAAGTTATACTAAAACAGAGCTACGTGCCCAAGGCCTGCTGTAGACTCTGTCAAAAACGAGACGTGAACCAAGGTCTCTATCCGAAATAATAGTCAACGGAACACCACGTGATCTGACGATCTCCCGGTAAAACAGATCTACCAATTGATCCAGGAAATCTGTTCTCCAATTAGCCAAAACGTGTGCGGATTTGGGTAATTGATCAAAGATTACCCAAATCGCGTCATGGTCTCGTCATGTCCTCGGCAAACTCACCACAAAGTCCATAGTAATATATTCCCATTTCCACTCGGGAATAGGAATCCGCTGAAATAAACTGATAGATCTCTGGTGCTCGGCCTTCACTTGCTGACAGACAAGACATCTAGCTACAAAATCTACGATGTCTCCTTTCATGTCGTTCTACCAATAGAAACACCTCAAATCTTAGTACACACGAGTACCGCCTGGGTGGACAGCAAATCATGAACGATGAGCCTCCGGAATTAACTCCTATAAGACCGGATGAGACTGAAGTACGCAATAATCTGCCTCGGAAGTGTATAACACCCTCCTCGTCTCGTGTGAACTCGATCTGCTACCCGGAAGCTATCTGGCTGCAAATAACCCGCAAATACTGATCAGCAGCCTAAGGCTCTCGGATCCTCGTCCTGATCGACGACTGAGCAACCATGGTAACCAGAGTACCCTGCTCTGTCTGTCCTTATACCTCAAGGCCCCAACTCGAAGAAACCTTTAATCAAGTCTGTGACCACAACTCGGTGGCAAGCTAAAGTCCCTCTGGACTTCCTGCTAAGTGCATCGGCAACCACATTAGCTTTTCCTGGGTGATAGCTAATGGTACAATCAAAATCCTTCAGAAACTCCATCCATCTTCCCTGTCGGAGATTAGATTCCTTTCTAAGTGAACAAATATTTGAGACTCTTATGGTCCGTGAGAATCTCAAATGTAACACCGTATAGATAAGACTGCCAAATCTTCAAGGCACAAAATAATGACGGCCAGCCACAAGTCATATACTGGTAGTTCTACTCATGCTCCTACAACTGTCGAAAAACATAGAAGACTACCGTGTCGTGCTGCACCAAATTAGCGCTCAAACCCTGTAGTCATGCGTCGGTATAGAGCACGAATCTGTCCTCTTCAGAAGGTAAAACCAAAATCGGAGTCACCACTAGTCTCCGCTTCAGCTCCTCGAAGCTGGTCTCGTAGTTCTCGGACCACGTGAACTTCACGCCTTTCCTGGTCAGGCGTGTAAATAGCATAACAATCCGTGAGAAATCCTCAACGCATCTCCGGAAATATCAGCCAAACAAAGGAAGTTGCGAGCCTCTTCTATAGACTCCGTCTACTCCTAACGGTAACAACCTCGATCTCATGTGGAACCACGGTATACTCCTACTGGTGACCGTGTGTCTCAAACATCTCGCAGAAGACAACCAAATCAGCACTACTGATAATCACATATACATGTTCTCGTCGAAACATCTTTAGACCTATGTAAAGGTAGTGTACGTGACTCACCTCAAATCCGTAATAAATCACAACATCGTCAACAAAGACAATGGAAACTGATCCAAACATTCTAGGGATACCCCAATCATCGAGTCCATGATAACATCTAGGGCACCACAAGCACTAATGGTAAAACCAAGACACATAATGTCCGTATCACAGACATTCCTAACCATAAGATCCTCAACAATAAACAGATCTAATCACCAACGATATATAATCACCAAAGAATAGAACCTCCAGTGTGAGAGCAATGCTCTATCACACGATATACCACAAATGTGGGAGCAACGCTCTACCACAAGAAATCCTCCCTATGTGGGAGCAACGCTCCACCACAAATAATCCAAAATATGTATCCACAATAAATATGGGAGCAATGCTCCGCTACAAACAATCCGCAATATATAGGAGCAACGCTCCACTACAAAACAATCCCTAAATATGTGGGAATCCAGAATATGTGGAAGCTATGCTCTACCACAAACGATCCATAACATGTGGGAGCTACACTCTACCACAACAATACATAAGTGCCCAAAGCACCTAACTATCTAGCTAGAGACTGCACAAGATCTCTCTACCACAGATCACTGTGGGTAAGCCTAGGGTATAACCACCCAGTAAGCAAATCAAATCTATAGTCAACTCAATCAATATCGTAGTGGGTCACCCGCCGATAAGAAAATGGGTTGACAAGGTAGTCCAACAAATGACATAATGCAGACACTCCACATCCTGCATTTAACATAAGTAGAATCCTCATGATACTACCAACAATACACCTGGCACACGTGCACACACAACATAGGTATAATCGACATAATCCTCCAATTATTGTACACCAAACATATACACAACTCAGGTATATTCAGTATAATACCTCCCACATGTCAATCAGGCACGTACAGCTAACTAAATAGCTATAATCCACAAGGAACCTACAATAACCACTTCAAGATGGAAATACTCACACTATCTGCAAATGAACTATCCATCATAGAACTCCTTCAACTCATAACAATCATATCTACACACCACATAAATATGCATAATCAACATATTTTAAATCCAATCTACCACACAAACCCTACGCCACCTTCTAAGTTATCCAATTAGGTACATACAGTCCAAAATTAAAGTACTCATGGAATATGATACATCGATCCTCTATCGACTGACCAAGTCGTCATTAGTATATGGCTAATTCAATCCTTTCCCACGTCAGTATAAGCTAGGTACTCGATGTGCTCAAGATATCCAACTAAGCACGAATAACCCAAGATTCAAACATCTAAAAATAAAGTAGGTCAATCCCCTACTGATCAGATCAACAAAACTAATCGGTCATCTACTAACTAATCAAGAATAAATAAAGCCTCTACAAGCATCTAAGGTAAATCGATCACGACTACCCAAGTCAACAAACATCAATCTATCTTCTACTGACCGATCTAACAAGAGTAAATCAATTATCTACGGATGAAATTAACTAAGATAACCCGGTATACTACTGGCTGGGTCAACATAAAGATATAGATACTATCCACTACCCAGCTAATAAAAGCAGAGGCTGGTATGTGCCTCAATCTTCTTACCAACTAGTAATAACATAAGCTGAAAACTACTGGTGTATGATATGATAAATCACCAGAAACTGTAACCCTTAATCTCTATTAAGGTCAATCAAGATCAGTGGCTAACCTAATACATAAAATATATGCTATATCAACTAGGCAGGTACCAGTAAAGAGTGCTAATACAGGTCATAAACAGTAATAGTCAACAGTGCATATACTAACAAAAATGTAGGATAACATATACCAACATACCTCCTATAGCTTGGAGATGTCCTGCTGCTGCCAAGTCCCAAAATCCAAAAAGTCACATCAAGAAGACTAAAACATGAAATCCGAAACACGAGAAATAAAACTCGTAAGCCGATCTCTGATACCAAATAAATTGGTATCAGATAAATCTCAAAAATCCAGAACACATAGCAAGTATCGTATACCTGCTCTGATACCACTAAATTGTCACGCCCCGGAGGAGTCTCTGTCCGAGCATCTCCCCTGTACGGCGGACAATCTGAAACTTTTCTACAAGCACTATATACCTCAGCCACATGCGGCTGGAATAATAACAATAAAAGAAAACAAACACCACGCAGTTAATATCAAATTCAGCCTCTAGCTGACACAACCACGCAGTTGAAAATAAAGCAGCCCACTCGGCTGTACCAAAACCAAAACACAAAACTGCTAGCCGGCTAGACTTACACAACCAATAACATAAATACAAAATACCACATAACAACGTCAACACTCCAAAGATAAAACCAGAGTACAGAGCTAAACAAACTGATACATAAAACAAACAAAACATACGTAAAACCGATAAGTCTTCTGATGTGACGTGGGAACCAGCAGACAGGATGCTCCAAGCGACACCATAAATAACCTGGTACCTGAAAAAGATAGTGTCAACGGGGGTGAGTTCAACAACTCAGCGAATACCAATGGACATGAGTAGTAAGATATATCTAACAGCAACAAACATGGAATACAGCTTCCTAATCATATATAGGGAATATGCAAAACTGAAAGGTAACTGAGGAAGCTGTACTCACCAGGAACTCCTATCCAGACAAAAGGGTCGTCAAACCGAAAGTGTCAATAATCCTGTATGCAGGTCAAAGGTATGCATCCAACCAAAATGCAGCAACCAAATGCAGCAACCACAATCACAATAATACAAATACATCAATGCATATGATGCTAATGATGCATCCTGGTCACCCCTGACGCCAGTCAGTCCTCTCACACACAAATGGCGAGACCGAGTGGGTAGGGCTATGACAACCGTGCACTCTGTCGTCACTGCTCCTGATGAGTGACCGAGTGGACGGGATGCTGTCGGAGTACTCCTGTCCTGTGACCCCAAATCATAAATGGGGGAGCTCAATGCTCTCAACTCCCGGTACACGATGACAGGGAGGTATCTCTGCCGGCTACCACGCTGAGTCACCTGACCAACGGAGCCAAACAGAGTCCACCGTCTGCCGGCTACTACGCTGCTACACTAAATGCCAGCGGAGCCAAACAGAGCGGAACTGACTGCCGGCTACCACGCTGGTCATATGACCAACGGAGCCAAACAGCAGAACCGCCACACACCTGCCTGATATACCACTAATCCATGAGTGGTGGTGTGTGCAGTACATGTAACTGGCGATGTGCTCAACCATAGTGGAGCCGACAATCGCACAGCATGCAATCATGATGCATGACACTAAGCATAGTCATAAACTGATCAACATAACCATATCCATATATATAATATGGGTACCACAATATCAGTGAGTCAAATCCACATATCTAGGGTATACAGGTCCTCTATGGTATAACAACCTAGATCCTAAACATATCTCCCTTCCATAACATATGTACCAACAATATACACAGATCAAAGAATCAAAGTCTAGGTACACGAATCATATGATATATACAAATAGAGGTACACAAGCCGGTCATGACATAAAAACCTAAGTATCAGATAATCTCGATACACATGACTGAAACCAAAAGTCCAGAACCTAGTCCTAACCTCAGTAAAACATGGTATGTCACTTATTCTAGAAACTAAGATACTCATGGTAATACAGTACTCATGGCAATAAATCACATGATATAAGCACGGATACGTCACAGGCGATAAACCTAACATGCTATGGATATCCAACAGTGACATACCAAAGACAAACATGTTCATTGCTTGTAGTTATAAAATACTATGCATATCCAAAGATAATATCATAAAAGATAAGTCAAGAGGTACCCGCCTCCAATAGATCGTATGTCTTCTAATCAGAGCTCTTGTCTCAAATCAAAACCCTGAAATAAATATACAATCAATCACTTAGGTTTATCGTAGATCGGACAATGCAAGCCAAAATCTCAATAAATCCAATCTAACAATCTCATCCTTTTCTTCCAAAATCCATCCAACACATGAAAATCATTTCTTAACCAATCCATTCAAATTAGGACTTGCAATAAGCATAGTCCATAACAATAACTTAATCTAAACCAATCATAAGAACTCACCCAAATCCAAGATGATCGCTGATGGCTCACAGTCGAAGGGGTTCCCTGCCCAAAACAGAATGACCGGTGCTGTGGATCGCTAGTGAACAATGTTGGCTAAGTTACAAAGACTGGTAGATAAACAATCACAAACTCTAACTACAAATCAAACTTGCATCACTACAAATCTGATATCATTCTTCTTACCTCAACACCAAACACCGCTGTAGGGTTGTCAACTCTCTACTCAGGGCTGAAGCAAGGATCGTTGCTGCTGAAATTTTAAAGCTTTGCTGCTAAAATCCACCGCACAGATTCTGTCCAGAACAGGTTCAAGAACAAAACACCCTTAGTTGGAAACGATTTACATTGTTCGGATCAAGAACATAAGATGAAAAATCAACATTCCAAACTTACCTCAACCGGAACCTAGGACACAGAGGAAGGCTCAGCCGCACCTAAACTAGGCACAGAACAGTAAGGGGAGGAGTGGTGCTCTGCCGGAGTGCTCTGCCGTGGGGAGGAAAGGAAGCTCGGTCGCCGGCACAGAGAGAGTCGGAGAGGTGGCTCGTCGCCGACGGCAGAGGGGTCAGCGTCGCGACAGAAGGCCGGCGATAGGGCACAGGGAATCGGCTCGCGGTGTGCAACAGGGAGGAGCGGCGGTGGTGGCTCGCTGCTCTCTAGGGCACAAGAGAAGATGAAGAGAGGCGCGGTGAAGAGATGAGAAGAGGAAGAAGCTTCGGCGCTGCACAGAGGAGAAGAGCACAGAGAGAAGAAGAAAGTCGGCTTCTCCCTTGGTCCGGCTTAAGCACGCGTGGGAGAAGAGAGGAGAGAACCGCCGAGTGGCCGACGGTTAGGGCACTGAAGGAGAAGGGCGCGGCGGCATCGGGGAGAAGAAGGAAAGAGTGCGGGGTTGGCTCGGGTTCGGCGACAAAAGCAAAGGAAAAGAAATAAAGAAATAAAGAAATAAAGAGGAAAAGGATATATAAATATAATCTTTTCCTCGCTTAAATTGGGTAGCCTAAACAGGCTTTTCCGGACCCCGTTCTTGTCCCCGTTAACTCGTCCATACGAGCTCCGAAAAATTCCCGAAAAATATCCAAAAATTCCGGAAAATTCCCTTATTAATATTCGCCTATTTTCAGTATTTTACAATTTTGAACCTTGTTTAGTCAATGTAACCATTCCAAACCCCTCAAAATACATTTGTATACATAAAAAGGGAGTTTTCATGTTGAAAACAAGGATGGATTGGTTAAGGAAGACTATATTGAAGTTAGGTTGAGGTTTGTTTCAACGTTTTGAATATTTGAACCTCACAACTTCAAAATTTGGATTTCCTAAAGGTTTAGGGATTCCAAGTCATTGTTGGTGCAATGACAGAAGTTATCACCAAGTCTTTAGGGGGAGGGACTCTTTAAAGACATGGAAATTATTTTCATGAACCTTGGAGGGTGGTTAACCTTCTTTAGAGAAAATGCTCATGAATGAACATTTGAACTTGAAATGGGGAGTGGATATCCTCATTATTTCAAGTGGTATTTCAAGTGGTTGAAAAATGGTCAAGGTTGAGCATTTGTCTACATTGCGGGAGAATGTAGGGGAAATGAAGGGTATGAGACCTTCATTATGATGTTAATTACAACCTTGAGAAACTCTTCAGGGGGAGAGTTTTAAAAAGGAATAAAGGTTCAACGAGTGGAGTTGTAACCAATGATGAGTATCTCTTCAGGGGGCGAGATAGTGTTTGTTTGATGTGTGCCAATAGGGGGATAATGTGTGGTTTAAGTTAGGTCTTCATTACCTATGGGGGAGGTCATAGGGGGAGAATGAAGGGAACCAACATTCATACTTTGGCATGAAGAGAGTTAAGGCTATGGGATTAGCTTAACTCAGAGTGGACCTAACTTAAAGGTATTGTCAAGCATCAAAAAGGGGGAGATTGTTGGTGCAATATCCCTTAGGTCAAGGTTGACTAAGTTGACCAAGCTTGAGTCTTGGTCATAGTTTCGATGTTTGACAATACATGTAGACATATGGACAATGCAGGTGCAGTTGTTCATGTGGGGAGATTTTGATCAGGGACTGATCAGTGTGAATGAAGAAGAGTCAAATAGATCAAGGATGATTGGATACCTGACTGGGAAGTCCTAGTGAGTGAAGCTAGGCAGATGAAAAATCCTGGTGAGTGAAGCCAGGTGGAAGTCCTAGTGAGTGAAGCTAGGCAGATGGAAAACCCTAGTGAGTGAAGATAGGTGAAAGTCCTGGTGAGTGAAGCCAGGCAAGGGAAAATCCAGATGGATCAAGGATGATCGGACATCTAGTGTTGGGAAGTCCAAGTAGGTCAAAGGATTGACTGGATACTTGGCACGAGGAAATCCAGATGGGTCAAGGTTGACCAGACATCTGGTGGAAGTTCAAGTAGGTCAAGGAGTGACCGGATACTTGACACGAAGAGAAAAGTCCAAGTGGGTCAAAGGGATTGACCGGACACTTGGTGGGGAGTCTTGGCAGGTCAAGGGAGTGACCAGATGCTAGGCATGATGTACCAACAGGTCAAGGTTGACCGGATGTTGGTTTGAGAGGCTTGGGACTTGGTTTTGGGCAAAAACCAAGAGCTGGATCGATCAGTGGATCAATCCAGGAGATGGATCGATCAGTGGATTGATCCAGGCCTTTCCCAGCGAACAGAAAGCCTCTGAATCGATCAGTGGATGATCCAGAGGTCCCAATCGATCAGTGGATTGATTGGGACGCTGCTGCTTCGCGCAATAAGCGCTGGATCGATCCGTGGATCGATCCAGGCATTTTTCCAGAGCACAGAGGCGCTCTGGATTGATCCGTGGATCGATCCAAAGCCTCCCCGATCGATTGGGAATAATCGAATCGATTGGGATCCGACCGTTGCGTCGTATTTGAGCCGCAGGCGAGCGTTGTCTTCAGCACTTCTTCACCAATTCATTTCAGATCTTCACCAGCTCCTCCACAGTTTTTCTCAAGCTCGAGATCACCAGTTCTTGAAGGTTCTTGGAGGTTCTTCCAAGTCAAGAGGTGGATCAAGAGAAGAAGAAGAAACTAGGGTTAGGGTTTTTGCACTCATTGTAAGCTTGTATTTCATTACCTTTCCCTTTCTTCTTGTATTGAGTCTTGTAGGGCTTCTCCGCCCTTGGTAGTTACCATAAAGGAGAGTTTTATTAGTGGAGGGTGTGTGTGTAGGTGTGGATCCTTGGACTAGTCACCTCTTGTGAGGTGGATACCAAGTAAACCAACCGTGTTAACGTTGTATGTTTTGTTTCTGTATTTTCCGCTGCACATCTTCGAAGAAACAAGCAACGTCAACCACGAAGCACGCGACGAGCTATTCACCCCCCCTCTAGCTACTTTTCGGTCCTAACAGCATTAACCTCAACTAAATTATAATTTGGATGTATTCTGGTACCTGTTCTTGGGGTCGGATCATACCATGAACATTTGAATAACACACACCTTTTTATAGGTAATGCTGGATATTCAATCTCTATAATTTCCTCAAGTCTACCATAGTAATCAAACTCAGTGTTATTTGTGTCGATAGATCCCTTTACATAAACACCAGAATTATAAGTTAATCTCCGTGAATCTCGTTGTGTCACATGGAATTTTAGACCATTAACATAGTAACCAGAGTAGACCATTATTTGGCGAAGGGGTCCTGATGCAAGATTCAATATTCTATCATCTTGCACATTTGATATTCTGTTGTCTTTCACCTATCAAAAGATGTATGATATAAATTAGCTAGGATTGATCTTAATTTTATGAAGAATTATGAAAATTTCTCTAACTTACATAAATTTGAAACCATAATGCAAATTCAGTCTCTAACTTGTCAGCAACTTGACTTGCACTCATTGATGGATTTTGTAGATATAATTGTTGTTCATACAAGCTGTGAACAACAATGGTTAATTTGAGGCATTTCGAATATTAAGAAAACAAATACAGCAAGATTAAAGTTTGAGTGGGTAAGTTAACTTACTTGATGTATGGTTTGACTTCATCACAATTTAAGAGTATGTATGTTCTTGCAGCATGATATTCTTGTTGAGTTAACTATCTAGAAACAGATGCACCCATTGGTTTACCAGCAAATTTGAAAATAGAAAGCATCGATGGGTCAATATGCCGAGTATCATCGAAATTTCTAGGACATTTGTTCCTTCTGGTTTTAACATGATCAGCAAAATAATAGGAGCAGAAGGAAGATGCTTCCTCAACCAGATAAGCATTACTTATTGACCCTTCAACTTTTGCTTTATTACGAACATTATTCTTTAATTTTCTCAAAAATCGTTCAAATGGATACATCCATCTGTATTGAACAGGACCTGCTATTCGTGCCTCATATGGTAAATGTACTGGCAGATGTTCCATTGAATCAAAAAAACTAGGTGGGAATATGCGCTCCAGCTTACAAAGTATGAGAGAAATTTCTGTTTCTAGCCGAAGCAAATCGGTCATCATAATACACCTCGCTGTCAAATCTCTGAAAAACAGACTTAACTCCGTAAGTGCTTGCCAAACATTATTGGGAAGTAAATCATGAAAAGCTATTGGAATAAGTCTTTGCATGAACACGTGGCAGTCATGACTCTTCATTCCAAACATTTTTAACTTGTTCATATCAACACATCGAGTCATATTCGAAGCATATCCATCTGGAAATTTAATTTCTTTTAACCAACTACATAAAGCTTGTTTACTATCTTTGTCCAATGTATAACACGCTTTCGGAAACTTATTGGTTGTTTCATTCTGATGTAATTCTGGTCTGTTGACTAGTTCTTTTAATTTCTCACGTGATTTTGCAGTGTCCTTAGTTCTTCCAGGTACATTCATCACAGTGTTGAAGATATTATCAAAGAAATTTTTCTCAACATGCATCACATCTATATTGTGTCGAATGAGTAGATACTTCCAATAAGACAACTCCCAGAATATGCTCCTTTTTTTCCAACCACACTTGCACATCCTAACAAGATATTTATTTATCTCATCAGAATTAGGCTGAGATACTGGGAGAAATCCATAACTATCTATTTGTTCAATGATTTCTTCACCTGAAGCATGGACTGCTGGGGGAGGTTTTCTGACTACAACATTCTTTAGAAATTTTTTCTTATTTCACCTAAAAGGGTGATCCAGTGGTAGAAATTTACGATGATTATCAAACCAAAATACCTTCCCACTACAAGGTAATGAAAATGCATCGGACTCTGTCATGCAATGTGGGCATGCTAATTTACCCGCCGTGCTCCATCCCGACAACATTGAGTATGCTGAAAAATCACTGATCGTCCATAATAAGCCAACATGCAATGTAAAATTAGTTTTACTTGCAATATCATAAGTCACCGACCCTACATTCCATAATTCATTCAGCTCAGCAATTAGAGGTTGCATGAAAACATCTATCTTATCTTTTGGATTAGCTGGACCCGGAATAAGCACGATAAGGAACATAAATTCATCTTTCATGCACATCCATGGCGGTAAGTTGTACGGTGTTAATATAACTGGCCAAGATGAATATTGTTGTCCCGACTGGCCAAATGGTTGAAATCCATCTGCAGAAAGTCCCAATCTCACATTACGTGGTTCCATTGCAAAAGAGGGAAACACAGTATCAAGATGTTTCCATGCAGGAGAATCACAGGGATAACACATTATACCTCCATCGTGCTCATGCTCATGCTCATGCTCATGATGCCATAACATGTGGCCAGCTGTAGCTGCAGATGCATACAAGCGTTGCAGTCTAGCAGTTAATGGAAAATAATACATCACTTTCCAAGCAATATTTTTCTTTTTTTTCCCTGGTATGCGAGTACGATGCTTAAAACGCGGGTGAGTACATATTTTACATTCATTCAAATCACTATCTTCATTCCAAAATATCATGCAGTTGTTAATACAACAATCAATCTTCTGTACAGGCAAACCTAAACCTCTGATCAATTTCTTTGTATCATAGAAGCTATCAGTCATTATATTATCAGCAGAAAGCAACTCTGACATCAATTGACAAATGTCATCGTAACACCTTTCTGAGAAATGATGTTCTGCTTTCATATTCAATAACATTGCAGTAGCTAATAGTTGAGAATGACCAGAAGGAATACCTTCCCACACTTCTCTTTCACTAGCCTGTAACATTTCATATAGTTGCTGATATTCAGGGGTTGGTATTTCATCTATATTTGAATAATCAACTGCATTCATCGCATCTTGAACCATTGATTACATTGAAATATCAATATTATTTGATGCTTCAGAAGCGGTAACAGTAGTCCCAGAAGACGAACCAGCAGAAGGCCCAATTGGTTCATATAAATAAGTCTCTCCGTGACAGTACCAATTGTAGTAATTTGGCACAAAATCATTTCTACATATGTGCATTTTTACAGTATCCTCATCACGAAATGCTCTATTTTGACATTTTTTATGATTGCAGGGGCACCGTAACTCAGCACCATTCATACATTCTGGATGACTTTTAGCAAAGGTCACAAACTGGTCAACTTCAGCAATAAAATCCTCTATAATAAAACCATTGTCTAATCGATTGTACATCCAAGCTTTGTTCATATACATTGTTATAACCTAAAGAGAATATAATTTGAAACATTATTAAACTTATATCATTTGAAATAATTTTAAATGCGCACAATTTCATCTCACAATCATCGTATCATATTACAATAAATCTCCTCTACACTAAAGCAAATAAATGAAACTAATATATCTCCGAAATGCAAACTATAAAGTAATGCCCGTTTCGTTCAAAACCAATAGGAAGGGACTTCTTATTGTTGTTGAACAACTAACATATCATATATCCGAATTCAAAGTGAAAGTTTAAGCATCAATTTCTTTTCAAGCATTAGAACTTTATACAACTAAAGAAAGAAATAAGGGCAGGTTACAATAAAACACTAGAACCAAGGAAGAGAGCTAGTGATCCAGTGATCCATTACATAAGCAGAATCAAATGATATATCGTAGTGCAGTTGAAGATTTGCTACAAGACAACTTTTTCTAATTATAACATTAAAAGAGAATACAAGCTTTTGTGTACATATCAAGTTTGCATCAACTTCACTTGGTTTGTTCAATAGCAGGATAATTTAGATATGGAGGAGAATGAACAAAGTGCTTAACAGTTAACACTAACTTTATCAACTTCACTTGGCTGGCCGTGATTAGGCAGCGAGCAGGTGCCTGCGATCGCCGGGATGCCGCAAACAAGGGAAGCTGGGCTGCCGCAACTGGCTGCCGCGAGGACCTGCCTGCGATGGGTGGCCTGCCGCGAGAAGCCGCCATCGGCCGCCCCCTGAGCCGGCCGCGGTGGCCACCTGGCCGCGAGCTGCCCGCGCCGGCCAGCTGGCCACGAGCAAGCCGCGGCGGCCAGCTGGCCGCGGCTCCTCGCTCGCTGCGAGCAGGCCGCGGCGGCCGCCGGCTGTGTGAAAACGAAGAGAGAGAGGGGCACGGAGCATACCTGACTCGCTGGTTACATATGCCGGTGAACAGGAGGAGAGGACGCTGGAAAGATCGCGCTGGGAAATCGCCGAGAGAGATCGAGGAGAAAGCAGATCGCGCGAAGAGGAAAGCAGCCGATTTGATGCCCTAATACTGAATTACCGACGGAATTAGAATTCCGTCGGTAGTTACCAACGGAATAATGACTTCCGTCGGTAATTACCGACGGAAACCTAATTCCGACGGTAAGCAGTAAAGCTTATCGGTATAAAATTTTAACGGGTTTAAAATTAGCTGGTGCGGGCGAAAACTCTCCGACGGAAATATAATTCAGTCGGTGTTTCCCGACTGAATCCTAGGTCTGTCGGTAATGCACGAAGACCACTAACCCGGATCTTCCAGATCCGTTGCCCATCGTTCGTATTCCCGACTGAATTAAATTCTGTCGGTAATTGCCGACTGATTATTTATATCAGTCGGTAATCACCGACGGAATCTATATTCCGTCGGTGATTACCGACGGAATACAAGATTCCGTCGGTAATTACCGACGGAGATATATTCCGTCGGTAATTACCGACAGAATTAAATTCTGTCGGAAAACATCGACGGAATATAAATTCCATCGCTACGCCCGTCGTTAATTACGGGTATTTTTGTAGTGTGAGTTTCCTTCGACTTAAGATTTTCAAGTTACCTTAATTATAGAGACTTATACTTTGACATCCTAAGCAAGCATCTCATTAGAGGTGTGGATCCGAGATGATTGGGTATAAGTTAAAGTATTCGAAGGTATTTGGATAGTCCACAAAGGATTCACCACTCCTTATGAGAAAACGTATACCATATGACCACTTGTCAGGATTGTTACTTAAAGTCTTTGTCCAAAGTATCACATGTTAAGAATATTGCACTCTTGGACACATGTATAAGTAATTTGAATTCTCAGGATGAGGACGTATTACTTGGGTTAGGTGTGACATAGTCAACTTAGTAGGGACAGACACATAAGTCATGTCTTGAACTAAATGGGTATAAGACGAGTGAAAGGAACAAGACATGACTTACTATAGCCGCTGAAAGGTTCGAAAGTGGTTTTGAAATCAATCGTATGATTTTCTTGTTAATTGAGAGTCATGATGTACTATTAGATGACACTCATGATCGATCCATAATTAATGGTTAATTATGGACGACCAAAATAACCGGAAACCTATTGGATCACATGCACTACAAGTTTTTCTGAAGGACTTAAAACGAGTTTAAGATTTGGATTCTTAGATCAAGAGAAAATGAGTCTGGCTGAACCAAATGAAGGGAAAATATGGAAGATAATTTGTCAGAGCGGAAGTATGGATGAACCACATCTTTTGAAGATGAGTTGAACCCTCTTTGGTTTAATTATAAACCAAATTTATTATTTTTTAATTAAAAGAGTTTTGATTATTGAACTAAGTGTTTTGATTTTGAACCAACTTAGTTTAATCTTGAACCAAATTTAAGTTAGTGGGTCGGGTTAACGGAGTAATGAATACACGTTTTTAGATTTGGATCAAAACCTATTAATAGATATATTTATATCTAGGTTGAAGAGAGATATTAATTCCAACATTGAAAATCTAAAAGTTAGGCTTTTTTCCCTCTCTCCCTCCTACTCGTCAGCGTCGACCAACAAGAGGGGCGACCCTCTTGTTTCATTGTCGACCAGCCACAGCCGGACCACCCAACCGATGGTTCAGCCATCTTTGACCACCCAGCTACCGTCAAGGGCCTCTACAATAGGAGTGGGACACCAAAAACTGCCGCCCAAGCAAGGAATAGTAGTTATTGACTGCTGTCCACTGTCGACAGCACCTCTGAGGTGTTGTGTCGAACTTCCGTTGTCTTCCTCTAGGAGTTGGGCATCCCAGACTTGCTGCTCCGTGTCCACAGCGAGTTTTCACTTTCTAGATAGCAGCTAAACGACTGTCGCTCGCTCTGTTTGGTGTCGTTTGTTGCTTACGCCGCTGGGCACCAAACCTTTTGTTCGCACGCAAGGCTAGTACCTTTTGCGAAGACGAAACTCATGACTTTCAAAGTCGTCTTGAGGAGTTCTCGGCGTGGATATGAATAGAGGTGAGGCTTCCGAGTATCGCTTGGTTGATGCTCTTTTCACTCCGCATCATTCATCATGTATACCTCACATAAATTTGATTTCATAAAATTTTATATTATGATCATGTCTGCATGAGATATATCCTTATATGTATGTGACGTGTGTACTGTAATAAATTAGATTTATTATTATTTTTAATTTTTACTATGCATATTTACAAAATATATTTTAGTACGCACCAGCGTCGGACAACACTAAGGATTTAGGATAAACAAATTAACTTGTATAAAATTAATATGTTTATTAATTTATAAATATAATGACATTTATAAAAGTTGTCACTATAAAGGGTCTAATTTGATATTTTATTTATAAAATTAATCCATTTTAACTAGTGTCATTTAAAAAATATTTATAACTACATTTTTAAATAAATATCATTAAAAAAATATTATAATAAGACTTTTTTTTCTAGTAGTGTGACCTAAATTATTGATTTGTGAGTTTTGTAAGAGTTATCTCAACCAAGTTAACTCACTTGTCATTGTTTTATGCTCTTCCTTTGCCAAGGAATGAGAAATAGTTGTTTGATTCTTTGTCTTTCAAGAAATAAGAGAAGAGGCAAGGAGAACATAATATTCAAAAATTGATCTTCTTGTAGCGAGACAGCCTCCCTAATCAACATCACAATAACCAACCAAATTAAGATCATTTTTACTTAAAATTAAGAACAATATCTTGTCTAGGTGTTCCCTTCAAAGATCATAGAATTCGAATAGCTGTGTCAAGATGTGGTTTGCGTGGATAGTGTATAAACTGATTAAGAAGATACACTGAATATGTGATATCTCGATGAGTGATTGTTAGATAAATAAATTTTCCAACAAGCCTTCTATATCGTGAAGGATCTTTAAGGATTTCTCCTTCTGTTGCTGCTGCTGCTGTGAGTTCTAAGTTTTGTTCCATGGGAAAAATAACTAAAGCAACTCTATGGAGCCCCATCTCATCGGGTGAATCCAAAGTGTATTTTTCTTGTGATATAGAAATTCCTTGTTTATATGTAGCTACCTTTATTCCCAAAAGATACTTTAACTCTCTACCGTCTTTTATTCAAAGTATTCATGGAGAAGATTTTGAGAGTCCTTATGGCATTAGGATCATTTCCCGTGATTATTATATCTTCAACATAGATTAATACATCTGTGAATGAGTCCTCACATGCTCATGTAAATGGTGAATAATCTCTCATAGACGGCTTATATCTGGCCTTTTGAATAGCTATAAAAATTTAATATACCAATTGTGTGAAGCTTGCTTTAATCTGTAGAGTGACTTATATATTTAGTCAACAAATGATGTTCTCCCTTGTCTTCTATAACCGAATGGTGGAAGCATGTAAAATTCTTCATCTAACTCACTGTGGAGAAAACATTTTGGCCATCAAGTTGATGGAGAGAAAATCACTAGCAACAACTATAGTAAATAGACAACGGACTGTAACTAACTTCGCAATAGGTGCAAAAGTTTAATTGTAATCCAACTCTTCAACCTGTGTATAATATTTAACAACGTGTCTCGCCTTGTAATGATCTATGGATCCATTTAATTTGTATTTGATTTTATGCACCCAGTTGCAACCAATTGACTTCTTTCTTTCAATAAAGAAGTAAGGATTCATGTCCCATTTTCTTCTAATACTTGAATTTTCAAACTCTTGGATTCTTGCCACTTAGGATCTTTCTCAGTATGGGCGAATGTAATATGAAAGAATTTTTGTGTCTACTAATAATTTAGATGATGAAATCATGTAGTACTATCAATGATCCATTTTCTAGAAGTTTTAAAATTAATATAGCAAGAAGAGCAAAAGGGAGTGATTAGACTTGTAACATTTGCCTTTGGTTGAGAATCACCATTATTCAAGAGAGCCAAGAGTTGTTGATATTGTTCACATATAAAACTTGGAGTCTCTGATCAAGAATTATTTACAAAGGATTCTTTCTTTCCTTTATTCTTCTCATTACTTGTGTGGTTCTTGTGTCCAGGAGGAAAGTCATGCAAGTTGTAGCTAGCATCTATCAACGATATGATTGTTCTCATTGCAGTTATTACAGTATAATTTTGTTTTGCCTTTGTTTGATGAATTATTCTTATAATGATTTTTTTTGTCTACTAGCATGACCTCTTTAGAGATAATCAAGTCTCTCTGCTTTCTTCATTTAGAACCCTAGAATAAACTCTCACAACAATACGAAGAGGCCGCATAAGAAGGATTTGACCATGAATAATATAATAGAATAAGATTCATTCAGAGTCGGAAGAAATTGCATTACCCTTCCTCTTTTTCTCGCTCTCTACTTTCTTTATGTCACCATAAGTATAAATTAGAAGATCATTCTAAGAAGAAAGTTCATCCCACAAGATCTATAATTTGATAAAATAGACTACAATAGATATAGAAGTTTATTGTAATGAAGTAATGTCTCTTTCAATTTGAAATATTCTAGATTCATTATTTTGGAAAAATCTTTCCTTCAAATTAGCCCAAACTTCAGCAGCAGACTCAACGTAAATCACGCAATTGTCGACATCAAGTTCAATAAAATTGAGGATCTAAGATAAACACCATGTCGTTTTTGGATGCTTTTGTAAATAAAACATATTTTATTTTTGGTGTTGAGAGTTATACTCATTGAACGACTCTAAGTTTCATAGAATACCTGTAATCTACTAATCTTTACATTAGCTTAGCATACACTATTTATGCCTATCTTGTAACAATTTGTCAAGCTTCTGTTCTCTGAATAGTGTATAAGCTGTAGCTTGATCCAATCCGAACTGTTTGATTCTTCTTATTGATGTTCATTGTTAATATTATCAAAGATATAGATTTGCATCGAGTTTGATGGAGGAATAAGATTCATTTTGTCTGGAATTTACATGATGAAAGATCTAACTCAAGATATGCCACTTATTGCATTGGTGAAGCTATATATGTACCATTACCAATCTTCAAATCTGATTTCATCTCTTCCCTTCTCCAACTGCACATATAGTCAAGTTGATTTCTTAAGGATAAAATTCTTCTTGTATAATTGCACCCTCATTTCATGTCTTGTCTTGTGAATTTAACAGCAGTTTGTGCACTGGCACACCTTTCATCGTCATTTACATGATTTGATATTCGTTATGTTTCTTAAGCCATGACTCTTGGATATGGAGGTGCTTCTTTCATTTTAAAAAGTAGTTTTTTTTTGCCTGGTTGTGAGGGATATAGGCAGCAATTGTCGTTGCTAGATAGGAACTTATTAGAGGTCAACAACCCAAGTCTTTGTGGTCAGTAACATTGATTTTTTAATGCATTGTTAAATTTTAAAATTGTATTCGTCAAAGATAAAAAAAAAATCAAAATAGATTTGAAAACGAAAAAATGAATTATTTTAAGCTCAGATTGGAATTCCATCTGGTACATTCCATGCAAAAGTAAATTTTTGCCTAAAATGGAGAAAATATAGAGAAAAAATATGGAAAGATTTTTCTAGACTTTTCCTTCCCTCTAGCTTATCCGGGAATTTAAAAAAAAAAAAGTGCAAATAGAAAAATTTGTATACCTTATTTATTTCTTACTCTAAAGTCACATCTCAACCCGCACAATGATTTAGGATCTCAATTCACCTCTACCTAACCACTTAATAGACTAGTTGATGCAACACAAAGTGACAAAAGATGAATACGTTCATCCTCATCGTCCTCGTCAATCCGTCTCAGGGTTAACACGGAAGAGAAAAATCACGGACGGCTACTAGTCTTTGAAATAATGACTAGCACATAAGGGAGGCATTTATCTCGACTTTGCCGAGATTCGAACCCCAGATTTCATGATGATAACACCTCATGCGCTAATCACTAGACCCATCCGAGAGACCTAGTTGATGCAGCACAAGCACGGTAAGGTAGAAGATGCCTCAAACAATGATCTTCTAGAGGAAAGCCTCACAAATAGAATCTATTGGTCGAATGTGTTAGTGTTAAATGAGTGAAACAATAGGCTGAGAGCTGTTTTCTAGATTCTTTATAATAATTGATAAGTTTAAATTTTTTTAATACAAATTTAGCTTAGATCATGCACTAATTTAATTGTTTATATGATTGATTTTAGGTGAAAAGACTCTAAAATTAGGGCTTGATGGCACATTTATGGGAAGTAGACTCAGCTTGAATGCTCCGATGTTTTGCATATAACTTCCTCTATACAACTCGAATTGGCACAATTTTTGAAGTTATGGAATGCTAAGAAATAGGCTACAAAAATACATCATAAGATGGTCTATGATTGAGATTTATGAGGGGATTTTTAGAGAATCTCCAAGGTTATGAGCTAAACTCTAAACAAAGTTATGAGAGGAGGTTTACAACAACTTTGGAGGGAATTCCGCATGGATTTTGGCAAGGGATCCATGTGGGAGTTTGGCAAGGCTAGGAACAAGCTTTTCAATTAATGAGAGATCTTAATTGAGCTTTTCTTACCTCTTTTTCCTATTATTTCAATAACTAGACCATGTTTCCCTATTTTTATTATGTTTTCTTAATAACAATCACGAACTAAAAGGTTGATTGTCTTGGATTAGTCAAGTTCATTATTTTTTTATTTATGAATTGAGCGTTCATTGTTTAATTCATATTCAAGGTGTTTGTTTTTAGCTGGTTACCTGTTAGAATATTTGAGAGTTAAGGGGTGAATAACTCTTTCACTGCTTGTTGATGCTGCAACGAAAAACTCGAACTAATGTTAACTAGTTGAAATTTACTTGATTTTCATCTCCTTGAGGTGACTAATTCAAAGACTTACTTTTCTCACTCAGATGTACTATGAAACCTCCTTCCCAGAGATGGAGAAGTCTCGTACAAATTCAAATATAAAAAATACAACAAGAAATACAATCTAAGTTACACAAGAAATTGAAAACGATTACAACAATAAACTTTGCTTTTACTTGCTCTTGTCTTACTTGGAATAGCCTCTTAATGTTTAGAAAGTGCGAAATACTTCTCTTCCAAACCCATCAAGAACTGGCGTGAATGGTGATTTCGAGCCGTACCTTCAAACCTTCACAAAAACTCTTTTCTAGGGGGCACTCGACGTCACCATTCGACTCAACTTTTCCCAATCGATTACCATGTTAGTCGACCATTCGAACACCTATAGAACGACTATTTTTCAAAACTCGAGTCGATTGGTGAGCCATATCAATCGATTCAACAACTTCTAATCGATTGACTAAACGAATTAGAAGCTTACCGCTCGCGAACTCTTACCAATCGATTAGGCAAATTCCCAATTGATTTGTCTCTTCGTGAACAACTCAAACAATTGGGCATCTTCTCAATCGATTCAACACACTGTGCTTCATGAAAATCACACTCCAATAGATTACCCAATCAATTGGAAATGATTTTGATCGATTACTCATTTGATCCGGAACCGATCTGATTCACAAGGAAACACTCCACCTGGTCGATTGACTTTGGTCGAATTACCCAATCGATTCATAACCCATCTATTTCATGAGGAAAAACTCCCAATCGATCAGATGATCAATTGACTTTGGCCTTGATCAATTATCAAATCAATTGCTTAATCCTAATCCCCCAACCGTTATTATTTATGTGACCACCTCCTACATGCTCTTTTCTAAAATCATTGTAAAATTTTGGATAAGGCTTCCGTCTGTGTTGTCCCAAGACAATGGTGCAGCTATCTAAGGATTGAATCTTAATTTTGATAAATTAACGGATGAATTTTTTTATAATGAGCAATTGACTTAAGAACATTAGACTGATTGACCACCCGCTAGGAATACTTTTTAATTTATCCATGATGTGGATATATCCTAAGGACTTAGGGGGAATTAGAGAAAAAGAGAGGGGTATTTTGGTCAAATCATAATGTAGGGCATTAATAGGGTGAGGAGACGCTATTCAAAAGAGATCCTTCATGTTTGGCTCCGCCACCACAGTGGGGAGGACGCTACCTCGGTCTTCACCTTCTCCCTCGTCGTTGGTGAGCCACCGCCCCTCCCTCTCCTCTCTCTTTCTCCTCTCGCTAGCAGATGCCTCCGAGCCGCCTCCTTCCTTCCCCATGCCAACGATGTCGGACTCGCGCCTCCACAGCCGCCAAGCACGCACGACCATCTCCCCTTCGTCACACCGACGCCCTCGCGAGCAGCCCCTTTCCTTCTTCCTCTCCACGCAGACGCCATTACGCTGTCTCCCTCGGCGCCTCCTCCGCCGTTCATGCGGCCTCCGCCTGAGCCCACCAGCAAACGCTGGCAGCTACTCTCCTCCTCCTCTTCGCGCCGTCACCGTCGCCCACCCGCGCATGCACGCCCACGCAGGCAGACACCCTCGACGCCACCTTCGTCGCCTTCCTTCCTCTTCTCCTCTCATGCATGCGTTCGTCATGAGGGTGGGTTCACACTGCCTCTCCGTTCGACATCGGCGACCCCGCAGGCGACTCCTTGCATCACCTCTTCACGTTGACACCACGATGGACACCACCGACCATGACATCTTCTTCTTCTTCTTCTTTGCACGCCACCTTCGCCTCATTATCGGTTAAGCACGCTGCCAGCCACGCTTTCACCTTCCAGCGTCGTCATCCACTCCACAGCCCACGGCGAGCAGTCCTCAACCGTCGGTGCTGCTGCTGGCATCTCAGATCCGGTGATCCGACACTCCGGCTCTCGATCCGCATTGCCATACACCCTCCGATGTCGATCGGGCCCCCGAACCCTCGCTATCATTGCGCTCTGATCTGACTGATATCTTATCTCGACATACGTGCTGATATCTTATCCCGATCTACGTACCGATGTTATATCTCGACCTGTGTACCGAGTTCGCATCCAGTTTTGTGCCACCGCGTCCGGCTCTGCGTCGTCAGATCTAGCTCTCCAGCCTGTTCAGAGTCAGCTACTCTTCCGGGTCACGACAACTCAAGCAGTATCCCGACCAGCTCACCGATCCACCCAAGGGTGCCCCGTGGGTCAGCGACCTGGTCACTGGCTGCAGGTAGCGTTGATCAGAAGACTTTTGACGGTTTGGTCAACATAAAAGCCATCTGAGCATACCCCCCCCCCCCCCCCCCCCGAGACATTGTGATTTGGTCAACATTCCATTCACCTCACTGGACAGTCCGTCTTGTTGGACCCCGGTTGGTCAGCTAGAAGGGGGGTTGAATAACCTTACACAATATAAAAACAAATACCCTTCTCAGACTTTTAAAAGAACACTTGCATAAATTGAAATAAAAAAATAAGGTAAAAGAAGAGGCTCATAGGATTTACTTGGTTACAACTAGGGAGGTTGTTAATTCAAAGAAGTTGAAGCGCAATAAAGATCTCCTTCAGGCGGAGAACCCTCTTACAACATTCAAGCACAGAAAATGAGAAACTAAACTAAACAAGAGAAGCGTACAAGTGTTGAATATCAAATTGCTTATTGTTTTTCAGCTTCTGGACCAAGGCTGTATTTATAGCCTTGGTCGGGGCACCTGGAAGGGTTCCAGGCGCCTGGAGAGGGATAAAATCTTATTCTCGACGCATAGATCACATTTGACTGCATTCTAGATAAAATCCAGGTTTGGGCGCTCGGAAGGGTTCCGAGCGCCCCGAACCAAGAAAGTCAACAACATTGACTTTTTCGGTCTGGGCCCTCTGCTCCGGTTCAGCTCGCCTCAATCCGGGTCTTCCGCTCCGGCTTTGCTTGCTTAGGTGATCTCGGCCATCCGGAATAGGGCTCACCCGAACCCAACTTCCGGCCTTCTCGAGCAGGCTTTCGCTCCGACTTCTCGCCCCTCGGAATCGTCGCGTGGTTCCTTCTCGTCCACCAGCGTACTCATCCGTAGCTCTTTGTCCCTCAGACGCACCAAGCCCGTCGGCTCTCTCTCATGCCGACCTTCTCGTTGGCTGCGTCTTTTGCTCCTTAAGCAATCTTCCGCTCCGGCTTCTCGTCTCTCGAAAACACCGCACGCTCCCTTCTTGTCTAGCGGTGTACTCTTCCGCAGCACCTCGTCCCTCAGATGTACCGAGCCCGGTGGCTCTCTCTCCCATGCTGGCCTTCTCGCTAGCTACGCCTTCCGCTCGACTTCCTGTGCTCCTAAGTTTCTGAACACTTAGACACAGGGTCAAAACATCACAAGACCTAACTTAACTTGTTTGAGCACATTAAAACAACCTGGGGTTCCAACAATCTTCCCCTTTTTGATGTTAGCAACTCAAGTTAAGGTAGGGTAAACCAACATAAATCGAGAGTAATAAATTTTGCATGAAAGTGCAAAAATTTGATCTACCTCCCCCTAGACTTAATATTATTCTTCTCCCCCTTTGACCACATAAAAATAGGGTATCACAACAAGTCTAAGGGTAATAACTTTGAAAACTTTAAAAATTCGAAGATTATTTTTTGATATCACCAAAAAGAATTTGCAATAATTTTAGAAACTTTAAACTTTGAAAAATTTCTAAGTAAAATTTAAGCAGAAAGAAAATTTCTAAGTTAAAAACTTTACAAAAGAAATTTCTAAGTTTATAGAACTTTGAAAAAAAAAAAATTTGAGTAATTTTCAAAAATGTTTGAGAAGACTTTTTTAAAGCATTATATAATTTCAATTTAATGCTTTATCAGTTAGTCAATTAAACATTTTATTTCAATATTTGGCTTCCAGACTGTGGCGAGATACTAGCCTTCTTGGTTATTGGATCATCAACCACTTCCAGACAAAGCCTCATAAGGAAATTAAGCGTTTAATTTTTTCGCTGAAAGCGGTAAGTCTAAATCAAAGTTCAAGTAAAACAAGACTTTGGAACCCAATATAGGTTCCAGCCAACTGGATTAATTAGAAATTTCTTCGAGACATATTTTTTTGAAATGTTTCTAATTTGTCTCTTATGGTATCTAAGGTACCAATTTAATCCCTGAAATTTTCTAATATGTTGATTATTTGAGCATGCATGATTTTTTAAAATATCTACTTGTATTTTCAAATTATCATTTTCTAATTTTAATTTATCATTTTCTAATTCTAATCTTTTAAAATCATCTAACAGACAAGATTTATCTAGAATTAATTTCAACTCTTTATTTTCTTTTTCTATCATGCAACAGTCTTTAATTAATAACTTTACAAATTTGAACATTTGGTCAAGTGGTAGAGACCGTACCTGACTTACCTTGTCGCCTTTTGATGCTCCCCCCGTTGAGCTGCTTTCTTCCGAAGACTCTCCCCCTTCATCAATGCTCATCTGGGATGAGTTTTCTATGTCCTCGGGAAGGAATTCGGCTATAAGGGCTACTCCGGTAATTTCTTTAGTCTCAGATTCTTCTGACGACGACTCGGTGCCCATCGAGGAGTCGGATTCAGCTTCAATTGGTTCTTCGTGGAGCTTCAAGAACTTTTCCCAAAGTTCTTTTGCACTTTGGTAGTTGCCGATTCTATAGAGATCCTCCACCGGTAGTACACTTATGAGATGATATCCGGCCTTACCGTTTGACATGAAATCGTCGTACTGCTTTTTGGTTTAAAGGCGTTTTTCAATTTCTTCTCCATTCACATTCTTTGATGCTTCATAATCATATTTCATTATTAGTAAAATACTGAAATCTATTTTAAGAAATATCTCCATTCGTCGATTCCAAAATGCGAACTCCCCCTCGAACGTTGGTGGATAGATGTTAGCTCCGGTCATCTCATTGCTTCAGTCGGTAATTAGTCCTTCTGTTGCGTCCTGACTCTGATACAACTTGTTGGACCCCGTTAGCCGGCTAGAAAGGGGGTTGAATAGCCCTACACAATATAAAAGCAAATACCCTTCTCGGACTTTTAAAAGAACACTTGCATAAATTGAAATAAAGAAATAAGCTAAAAGAAGAGGCTCACAGGATTTACTTGGTTACAACTGGGGAGGTTGTTAATCCAAGGAAGTTGAAGTACAATAAAGATCTCCTTCAGGCGGAGAAGCCTCTTACAGCATTCAAGCACAGAAAATGAGAAACTAAACTAAACAAGAGAAGCATACAAGTGTTGAATATCAAATTGCTTGTTGTTTTTCAGCTTTTAGACCAAGGCTGTTTTTATAGCCTTGGTTGGAGCGCCTGGAAAGGTTCTAGGCATTTAAAGCGGGATAAAATCTTATCCCCGATGCATCGATCGTGTTTGACTGCGTTCTAGATAAAATCTAGGTCCGGGCACCCGGAAGGGTTCTGGGTGCCCCGGACTGCGTTCTAGATAAAATCTAGTTCCGGGTGCCCCGGACTGGGTCCGGGCGCCCATAAGGGTTCTGGGCGTCCCATACTGGGTTCGGGCCCTCTGCTCCGGTTCAGCTCACCTCGGTCCGGATCTTCCGTTCCGGCTCCACTTGCTTGGGTGATCTCGGCCATCCGGAATAGGGCTCACCCGAACCCAACTTCCGACCTTCTCGAACAGGCTTCCGCTCCGACTTCTCGTCCCTCGGAATCGTCGCGTGCTTCCTTCTCGTCCGCCAGCGTACTCATCTGCAGCTCTTCGTCCCTCTGACGCACCAAGCTCGTCGGCTCTCTCTCATACCAACCTTCTCGCTCGCTACGTCTCTTGCTCCTTGAGCAATCTTTCGCTCCGGCTTCTCGTCTCTCGGAAACACCGCATGCTCCCTTCTCGTCCGCCGATGTACTCTTCCGCAACACCTCGTCCCTTAGACGCACCGAGCCCGTCGGCTCTCTCTCTCCCGTGTCGTCCTTCCCGCTAGCTGCGTCTTCCGCTCGACTTCCTGTGCTCCTAAGTTCTTGCACACTTAGACACAGGGTCAAAACACCATAGGACCTAACTTAACTTGTTTAATCACATCAAAACAACTTGGGGTTCCAACATGTCTGACTCAGTTTCTAGACAGGATCAATTTGGCGTCGTTTGTAGGAATTTTCTCCACCTGTTCTGGAACGTGAAGATGGGCGACGTCGGAAGGTTCTCAACCATTGTCACAATCCCGGAGGATCCTGACGAACATATTATCTTCTCCCTTCACTCCACGGATATTTCGAAGTCGAGGGATTAACTTGGAGCTTCAGTTGGCCGACATGTTAATTTTTCTATTATATTTTTTCCCCAACTCCACGGGTATTCGGGAGTCGAGGGATCGAGACAGATCCTCAGCCGATTGACACAACTCCTCGATCAAGTACGTTACGAGCTCTACTCTCTTTTTATAGTTATAGGATCTGCTATAGCTCCCTGATAAGAGACTAAGATCCTAGTTCCTTGATCAAAGACTAGGGCCTTAGATTTTTGATCAGACACTAGGGATACAGTTCCCCGATTAGACATTAGGGGCACAACTTCCCGATCAGACACTAGGGACACAACTCCGCGATCAGAGACTTGCAGTACAGCTTCCCGATCAAGATCTAGGGGCTTCGCTCTTTGATTACAGGCTAGGAGCCTTACTCTTCGATCAGGGACTAAGGGGTCCATCTCCCAGTCAGGTGTGTTATAGGCTCTGCACCCTTCACCATGGGGCCCTGCATCCTCTTACAGCTATAGGCTCTGCACCCTTCACCATGGGACTCTGCATCCTCTTACTACTATAGGCTCTGCACTTTATTACTACTATATGCTCTGCACCCTCTACATATAGGGTTTTGCATCCTCTTACGTCCACAGGCTCTGCATCCTCCACCCACGACACTTTGCTTTCTTCTATTGCTATGGGCTCTGCTTCCTTATATTATTATGAGCTTCACTCCCTTTGACAATCAAGGCTCAGATTATTATCTTCTCCCCTCGCTCCACGGGTATTCGGGACTTGAGGGATTAACTTGGAGCTTCAGCTGATCGACAGGTTAGTTTTTCTATTATATTTTTTCCCCGACTCCACGGGTATTCGGGAGTTGAGGGACCGAAACAGATCCTCAGTCAGTCGACACCACTCCGCGATCAGGTATGATAAAGACTCTGCTCCCTCATATTGCTACGAGCTCCGCTTCTATGGACTTCAAGGCATAACCTCCTCCGTTCAGGGTCGAGCTATCACTACCGGTCTCGGACCGAACTATCGCCACTGGTCTCAGGCCAGAGTATCGCCACCGGTCTCAGGCCGGAGTATCACCAATGACCTCTCGGTTGGCGTTCCAGACTCTCGCCTCAGCGCGAGTTATAAGCGAGCATGCTTTTGCGACCAACGACCTCTCGGTCGGGTTCTAGACTCTCGCCCCAATGCGAGTTATAAGCGAGCATGCTCTCGCGGCCAACGACCTCTCGATCGGGTTCCAGAGTTATAAGCAAGCTTGCTCTCGCGACCAACAACCTCTCTGTCGGTGTTCCAGACTCTCACTCCAGCGCGAGTTATAAGCAAGTCTGCTCTCGCTCCAGACGATCTCTCGGTCGATGTTCCAGACTCTCGCTCTAGCGCGAGTTATAAGCGAACATTCTCTCGAGACCAACGACCTCTCGGTCGACGTTCCAGACTTTCGTTCCAACGCAAGTTATAAGCGAGCCTACTCTCGGGACCAACGACCTCTCGGTCGGCGTTCCAGACTCTTGTCCCAACGTGAGTTATAAGCGAGCCTGCTCTTGCAACCAACGACCTCTTGATCGGCGTTACAGACTCTTGTCCCAGCGCGAGTTATAAGTGAGCCTTCTCTTGCGACCAACGACCTCTCGGTCGGCGATCCAGACTCTCGCCCCATCGCAAATTATAAGCGAGCATGTCTCTCGTGGCAAACGACCTCTCGATCAGGAACAACGACTATTTGGTCATGTTTGACCCTCTGCCCAGCATTCATTGGTCGCGTCTCACTCGCCGCTCTGCCCGACACTCGCTGCTTAGTTAACACTCGCGTCTCACTAGCTACTCGGCTCACTAGCTTCGTGCCCACTCGTATCCTCGGCTTTGCCCCCTCTTGCATTCACCTTCGATGGGCTTCGTGCCCATTTGCGGTATCGACGTTGTGCCTTTCGATCTCTCAGGATCCGCTGTCGCTCTATTCATGAGCTCTAGGCCTACTCGGCTCAAGGGCTTGGCTCCTGTTCGCCTTCGATCTCGTGGGATCCATGCTCACTCCGTTCACGGGTTCCACTCCCGCTCAGGTCATGAGTTCGCTCGCGTTCACCAACAACCTCTTGGTGCAGCTTGATATCGTCTCTATTGCCAGGTCGACATTTTTCTGTCGCCTAGTTGCATTTTACAATCATCCAATGGACATTTTTCGGTGGCCTGGTTGCAATTTACTATTGCTCGGTCGACATTTTCTCGGTCACGCGCTTGGCTTCGCTCGCCTGTTCTCTTTCCACCCGCTCTGCATGGTCTCAGTTGCTTGGTCAACATTTTCTCAGTCGTGCACTCAGCTCTGCTCGCCATCCCTCTTTCCACCCGATCGGTATTGTCTCTATTGCCCGGTCGGCATTCTTTTGGTCATCCGGTCGGCATCTTCGTAGCCGCCCGATTAGTATCGTTCGGTTGTTTGCTCGACCACTCGCTTTATTCCGTTCAGCCTATCACTAAATATTTCTCTCGGTTGCCTGCTCGACACTTCTTGTCCGTGTGTTTGGCATTCGCTCGGCACCGCTTGACTGTTCGCTTTGTCCCATTCTGCCTATCGATCGACATTTTCTCGGTCACGCGCTTTGCACCGCTCTCCTGTCACTTTACATCGCTCGACATTTTTAGTCGCTCAATCGGCATTTCTTCGATTGCTCGCACAACACTACTCAGTCTTTCTCTTTGTTCTGTTTATACGCACGCTCGACATTCTTCCGTTCACTTGGCATTTGCCGGGTACCATTCGATCGTTCGATTAAATTCTCTTGGTCGGCTTTCCAAACTCTCGCCCGAGAGTGAGTTATAACCAAGCATGACTCTCGTGGCCAACGACTTCTTGGTCGGGCACGACGATTAGTTGACCGAGTCCTCTTCTTGATCAGGTGTTGGTCTCACTTACCGCTCTATTCGACACTCGTTGCTTGGTCGACATTCATCTCACTCATCGTTCGCGTCTCACTCGCCGTTCTGCCCGGCACTTGTCGCTTACGTCTCACTCGCCGTTCTGCCCGGCACTTGTCGCTTGCGTCTCACTCATCGCTCTGCCCCACATTCGCTGCCCGGTCGACACCTGTTTTTTACTTCTTGCTTGGCATTTGTATAATCGCCCGATCGCTCTGCTTAGCATCGCTCGACCATCTTCTCGATATCACTCGGTCTCCCTCGGTATTTAATCGATCGCCTACTCAGCATGTGCTTGACACTATTTTGTATCGCTCGCTTGGGATTATTTTAGTCACTTGCTCGACATTGCCACAACTACTCGTTCGACTTCATATGATAGATCCAGCGATTGGACTTTGCATTCAGGGTTTTTTCAGCTTTACATTAGACTGGGTCTAGTCAGTCGGACTTGCGCCTCCTTCGACTATATTTGAAGGGGAGACTTGTAATGTGAATATGTCCTAAGGACATAGGGCGAATTAGAGAGAAGGAGAGGGGTATTTGGCCAAATCACAATGTAGGGCATTAATAGGGTGAGGAGACACTGTTCAAAAGAGGCCCTTCGTGTTTGGCTCTGCCGCCACAGTGGGGAGGATGCCGCCTCGGTCTTCACCTTCTCCCTCGTCGCCGGCGAGCAACCACCACCTCCCTCTTCTATCTCTCTTTCTCCTCTTGCCGGCAAACGCCTCCGAGCCGCCTCCTTCCTTCCCCACGCCAACGATGCCGGACTCACACCTCCACCGCCGCCAAGCACGCACGATCGTCTCCCCTTCGCCGTGTCGACGTTCTAGCGAGCATCCCTTTTCCTTCTTCCTGTCCATGCTGACGCCATTACGCTGTCTCCCTCGGTGCCTCCTCTCCCCTGTTCATGCAGCCTCCGCTTGAGCCCACCAGCCGACGCTGGCAGCTACTCTCCTCCTCCTCTTCGTGTCGCCACCGTCACCCACCCGCGCATGCACACCCACGTAGGCGGACGCCCCCGATGCCGCCTTCACCGCCTTCCTTCCTCCTCTCCTCTCACACACGCCTCCGTCACGAGGACAAGTTCACACTACCTCTCCGTCCGACGCCGGTGACCCTGCAGGCGACTCCTTGCACGATCTCTTCACGCTGACGCCGCGACGGACACCGCCGACCATGACATTTTCTTCTTCTTCTTCTTCTTTACATGCCACCTTCGCCTCATTGCTGGTTAAGCACACTGTCGGCCACGCCTTCTCCTTCCAACGTTGTCATCAACTCCACATCCCATAGCGAGCAGTCCTCAACCGTCGACACCGCTGCCGACATCTCAGATCCGATGATCCGACACTCTGGCTCTCAATCTGCATTGTCGTACGCCTCCGATGTCGATTGGGCCCCCGAGCCCTCACTGTCATTGCACTCCGATATGACTTGTTGTGTGTCAGTCTTCGAGCCGCCGTCGTGTTCCAGCCTATGTGTCATCATTGTATCCCGACTTGCACACCGATGTCTTATCCCGACCCATGTGCCGATGTCATATCTCGGTCTGCGTGTCCAGTTCGCGTCCCATTTTGTGCCACTGCGTCCAACTCCGCGTCGTCAGATCCAGCTCTCCAGCCTATTCAAAGTCATCTACTCTTCCGGATCACGACAACTCGAGCAATGTCCCTACCAGCTCACCAATCCACCCGAGGCCATCGCCCGAGGCCAAGATACGTTCTCCATTTTTATCCTATGCACATTTCATTATTATACGTCCTAGTGTCTTACTTATATGTTCATTGGATTTGCCTCAAGCATCGGGATACTAGAGACCGAGACGACCAGATCACTGGCTGCAGATAACATTGATCAGAGGACTTCTGACGACTTGATCAACATGAAAGTCATCTCAATATACCCTCCTCCGCGACATCATGATTCGATTAATATTCTATCCACCTCATCTGACGATCCGTCTGACTCAGTTTCCGAACAAGATTAATCCTGATGGCTAATAGTAAAAATCTTCTATAGAGCCATACTAATCATGTAGAATTAATCAGCATAAATTAAATATCTAATACCAACTAAAATTAAAAAAAATTAAAAAAAAAACTCCTATTATACAAGTAGCTGTACCTCGATGTCAATGGCTGAGAATTGGGATTTTAACATCTTACATTCAACCCTCCAAACTGATTAACTCCTTCATGTCCCTAGTGGCTAAACTGTCCACATCTACCACTCACTACTGCAGCTCAAAATCTTCAATTGAATTAGTCATTTCTTTGATGAAATTACCACACCCTTCGGCTGATGCCTAACCTACTAAGTCGTCCGGCATAACATTCTTCGCCCTATCCAGCTTGTGGATGATCCATCTAACAACACTCAAATTTTGTTATTGACTGTATGTGCCAGCTTCCTGATGTCTATTACTGATGGCCTGGCATTGCTAGATGCACAATCAATTGATAGCCTGCAATAGAAAGCCAACTGAGGAGCTCAACTCTGCAATATCCAGAAAGAGGGGTGTAAATGAAGACAAAAATTGCCTATATTGGCCCTTGGCAAGTATGATTATCTACCATAGCAGGTATTGGATAACTTGTTATGAAAAAGAAGCTGTATAATAATATGGTTTGCCCTGGCTGAATCAAAAACCATTATCTAATTCCTGTATACATGTTTCGAGTGTGCATGCTTGTGTACCGATGCTTGTTACAAAACTCTGTCCAAGGAAAGAAAAAAGGGATTTGAACAGGAATGGGCCTCACAAGTGCCAAGCTGCATTACACCCCTATGAATTATGAAGGACCCTGTACAATTCCTCTCCCATCGACAGTAATGTTATGGGTTTTCTTACCATTCCATTCATCCCAGACTGCAAACACTTATCCCATATATCACCCTCTGCACTTGCAGATAAAGCCACAATCAAAGGCCAAGACCTGCTCCTGAACTTCCTAATTTTTGTTGCAATTTCAAACCCATCCATTTGGGGCATGTGAAGGTCTAACACTATGAGTTGATAGGGTGTGATTGGGGCGCCAAATGAGCTAAGGCATTGGGTTCCAGAGCCCACAGATGAGACACGGCAACCCATTTTCTCAAGTAGTTTACGAGTCACGGCTCTGTTGACATTGTCGCTCTCAGCTAGCAGAACTCTGAGGCCTTTGAAATTTGGAGTGGAAGATGCAGAATGCAACTCTCTGCCCTCTGGCACTTGTGCCAAATGCTGCAATTGGAATCGGAGAACAAGTGTTATGCTTTCCGTGAGGCCTTGGGAGTTCTTGAGTTCCCAGATATTTCCTTGCATCATCTGCATATGTAAACAGAATGTTGAATGAGTTGTTCAGGAACTAGCTGTTTATCTTCTGATCTACTGCATGGAGATTAAGGCTAAACTAAGCAGTTATACAGGAGAATATTTTTGAAGATGCATATAAAGGCCTAGTCAGTCACCAAGTTTTGACATCCAGTTCAAAAAGTAATGGATCTTAATGATCGAGTTGCTCACATGGCCAGTATTCTCTGTGCATCAACATACAACAACAACGAAACCTTATCGGGGTCGGCTAATTCTATGTGCATCAGCATGATACAGGTAAATCTAGTGAAATATAATCTGGAACAAGATGACAATGGATTTGAGGTGTCTGGGTCTCTCTACTTTCTCCAACAGTATTATGACATCACTACAAGCGGCTACATGCCTCCAAGCTATGGCAGACCCTAACATTTGGTGTATAAGATCCAAAAGTTGATGTTAGTTCAGAATAAGATACAATGATGCATTTTATGGAATCAGAAGACGTTAGAAACCAAAAGGTCTAAATGATTCAACATGGATTGTTGAAAGTTAATCCTTTCATAAAATTTGCACAAGGAAATTTAGTCACCTAGCTACATACACGGTCTTTTTAATGTGACCAGTACAGAGCAAGAGAAACAAGCCAATTAGTTGAGAGATAGTTTCAATTCCCTGAAGTCCCTTCCAAAAGATGTTTAGGAATACAAGATAAAAATAGACAGACAATGAAATAACAACTGGGCATCAATTAGCATGCAATAACTATACCATAACATATAAATGAAATCACTTATTTGTTAAATGAATTTTGAAACAAAATAAAAAAATGTAAATACTACCTGAACTAGATTCTTGAACATTCTAAAGCTAAGGCCCACCTCCAAACCTCCAGAATCAGCCATCTTAGAGTGCTGAAGTGACAATGAACTAGAGCTTTTAATATCCAATTTTCTCACTCCAATTTCAAACTTCACATAACCATACCCATCAGAAAAGTTCAATTTCCAAGAAGAGCATTCCTGTTCCTCTTTGTCTATGAGTCCATCATACCCCATAACCCGAAACATTAGAGAACCTCCTTTATCATATCCACTCAACACAGTACCGACCATATACTGTATCACGTGAAAAATTCGCTTCTCATCACCAACAACTTGATTAGGCACTTCATTTTCCACTTGAAACCCAAAGTAAAATCCCTTCGAATCACAAAGACATCTTGCAGCAGTAACAGCTTCCCTAATCATAGAATGCAGGTGGAAAGGTCTCATTACCAAAGATATTCGCTCACTGTTTATTCTAGAAATTTCCATCACATCATTGATCAATGTCGAAACTACACTACCACTTTTTGTGATAGTATCAACAACAAGTCTTTGTTCAGGGCTTAACTGTTCTTGTTGCAACATGGACAACAAACCCAAGATGGAATTTATGGGTCTTCTCATTCCCTGGCTCATGGCAACTTGGAATTGATTCCTTGCTTCACTTGCTCTTAAAGTGTTCTGTCTTGCCTGAAGCAGATCTCGATTCTGTTGTGCTAGCTTCTCTCTCATCATTTGTGACTCCTCTAAAACATCAGCATGAGAAAGGGCAACAGCAACTTGATCTGCAACCACCTCAACTATCTCTTGTTCCTGATCATTCCAATTCCTTGAAGCATCCCTAGGGACAACAAGAGCAAGTATAGCATATCTTGCTTCAACAACTTCAGGTGTTCCACCTTTGAAATTGGAGGCATTTAGCATTGGCATGCGAATGGCTGCCACTTCTCCAGGATGAACCATGTCTTCACTACTTGCAGAACCCAGTAGAGAGTCAATGCTTAGAATTTTCATGCTCTTAGTCCCTATAATTTCTATTATATCTGGGTCATCAATAGGAACAGAACGTCGGTACAGATTAGAGGTGCTTTGTAACCTTAGTTCATGAGTTAGGTACATCTCCTTTTTATGCTCATCCGGCATCCATACTGCACAATTATGCAGGCCCAATGTCTTTGATAACTCAACCATAGTCGTATATAAGATGGTATGCCGGTCCAGTGATTTGCGAATCTCTTGAGTAAGCATTCTTACATGCCAACTAGCCTCTTCCTGTTTCTTCATTAGGACAACTTCCCTGTCTAGTTCCCGTGCTTTTATTCTCAGGAAGTTTTCCCTCACCTTGACCCTCAAGAGCTGAGGTATCAAGGTTAAGAGGGTTATCGCTGTGGCAAATGATACAAGAGCAGTAAAGAATTTAGAAACTGTCAAGCTTAGCATCAGAAGGAACGAGTGGGGCCCGTATGTGAACACATTTAACAAATGTGTCAATCCACATAGAACAATAAAGGCTCCAAACTGTATGACAATCCATTTGAAGGGGAATATATTGGAACATGTGGCAAAGTACAAGAGTTCGAGTGGAATGGAGAAGTAAGCTGAAGCAATCAAAAAGTCACTCACTTTTTGGCACTGGAAAATGTTCTCAACATTCCAAAAGCTGTCCCCATCGCAGTTGCATCGTGGGTATCCTATCTCACTGGCAGATGCAAACAATAGCAGGGAAAAGATCAGCACTCCATGGCACAATGCTCTTAACATTTGAGCTACAACACTGGGTACATTTCATACGCTAAAGACCCCCAAGCTTGTAGGTTGCACAATAAGAACACTACTAGAAACCTATAATCCAAGTCTTCCAAGAGTCTATTTAGATCCCTACAATCAAACGCAAACAAAATTCTAAATAATATTGAAATAATCGAGACAAACAGACCTAGCCCCACGTTGATTTATCATATAAGAACTTGGTGAAAATTCTGGACTTTAGGCAACCTTGTCTAAAAGTCTCGATATTTAACTTCAAAAATCTTAGATATCTGTGGTTAAAGAACATACATAAGATCCTTGTTTAGATCAAATGAACAGAAAACCTCTAATTGTACGCTAATACCAATAAAAAGAGAAGAAAAAGAACAATAACTAAAGCTTTTTTTATCGTTTCAACTGAAAATCTAATAACACCATGTTGAGATGATCGATCAAGAGTTCAGAAAGGTTAAAACAGACTACGAAATTTCATTTTTTTTTCCCCCAGAAGCACGACAAAAATAACTAGTGAAAACCCAAAAAAAAAAAAAGAGAGAGAAAGATAACACTTTTGTGGGAAAAAAAAAAACGACTATGAGAGAAATTTAATACCTATGTACAGAAAAGAAAAGGGAAGAAGGTAAGATATAACCTGCTAAAAGGCAAGGCACCTATCAAATCTGAGAAAAACTTAAGCTTTTTTACAGATCTGTTACCAAAGAAACCTCACCTTTTCCATTTCGTCCCTCCCAATTCCAACTGCAGCTACAAAGATCCCGCAGTTCGGAGCCAAAATAATGTCACCGGCCGACCGGAAAACCCCCTAGCAGCAAGCGAGAGAGAGGGCCTCCACCTTTAAGAGTAATACTACCATCTCCAGTCCAGCACCCTGGCAAAACCAATTTCTGCAGGCCTCTTCACACCATCACCGTTCGCAGCCAGGGGCCGCAGCCCCCCGGGCGAGGAAAGGGCAGGGCAGGCCAGCCCGGCCGTCAATCTCTCTCCACGTAACTTGCTCCCGCATTCCGATGACTGAAGGCGTTGGAAAAGAGGACGAGCAGATGAGAAGGTGGGAAGAAGCAATAGCGAGGGCGTCCGAGAGAAAGGGGCTGTCTTTTGCTATTCTCACCCCACTACTCTCTCCTTTCTACTGTCGCAACCCCTGCCGCGGATCTAAGAATGCCGAGTTTCGACGGTTCCGATTCGCCTCGTCCTTCCATCCGACGAACGAGATTTGAAAGTTCTCATCCGAACCGCTGCAGCTGCGGATTACACGGCTAGTACCTACCGTCGAAAACGAAGGGTTAAATTGCTGCTAACCTTTCAATTTCCTCCTTAGTACCTCACTAAATCCAAAAAAAACGTTAACTCCACCGTAATCGAGATTGGTAACAACTCGGAGAAAACGAAATACATTTAGCAAAAAGAGGGGTGGTAATAACCACAAGTACGGCCGTGCAGGCACCAAACTCTTCCCCTGCAGCGCGTTTAAAAACAAAAAAGGATTTAGGATTTTTTTAATGGGGGAGTGAAATGAACCTGGACGCCCTCGGGCCCTGCCATTGTCCCCACCACTGCGATCATTTCAACGGACGAAACCTCCAGTCGCGAGGACTCCTGTTTATTATTTATTATTTATTATTTCTTCGTTGGGGTCGCGCGGTGAATGACTCGCCATTTTGGAATTCGCAGCGGGTTTTATTTTTTCTTCCTTTATTCCGCCGAGCCGAAAAAAACCAATTAAATTGATAGGGTTTTGGAATTGGAACTGAATTACTAAATGGGACATAACTTTTGATATTTTAATAAATTGAATATAAATTTTTAATAATATATCATATATGTTACTCCTATTTTTAATTTATAAATAAATTTTGAAAAAAAAAATATTCTTCCAGTTATGAGATGAAATCAATGCACATTGTAGGAGATTATTAGATAATTTCATTCCTTTAGCATTTTTATAAGTTTCCTCAACTAAATGCCTGATTTTCAGATCACCAAACAGCTTTATAATTTCATTCCTTTTCAGTTTACCAAACTAAATCAAATAGCTTTCCTAATTTTGGGATGACCTGAGACAACTTTGGGATGATGAGATTGTTGGAAAATTAATTAGTTTTAAACTAATAAACTTCTAAAAAATAATTCAAGTGGATTTCGTCACATAAATTTTAAAATTGATTAGAAAATTGAAATCTATATTTTCAGTAAATAATTTTAGAATATTTATTTTTTAAATCAATTTTGGATGAATAGAAAAATTACTTATTAAAGTGAATACAAATAAAGATGATATAAGATTATCTCACATAGGAAAGGAAAAGAATATTAAACCTTACTTATATTATGTTTTGCATTGTTGAGATTTAGTTGGTTCCAGTTAACCCGTGCTTGGATAGTGTGAGGGCGGTGTGTACCGGCCAAGCACACGCATACACATTTGGGTGCTTTAGGATGTACTTTACACTTAGGCTATATTTAGTGAGATATAATTAGCCTGTAATAATCTTATTATAAGATTAATTATTTTATTTAATATAACTTTAAAATTATAATGTACTGGAATCTGAATTATAAAAAACCAATAATATGTAATAAAATTTTATAATTTGAATTATAAAACCAACCACATATAATTCAATTACATTTCAAACTTAATTATATTACCGCTAATGAACCATTGCATCAGTGTTGTCATGCTTGAGGAGTATTTCTTATTGTATGGGCTTAGTATGGATTTGTGGCATGATATGATTTGAGAATTGGGTGGACTCGCTATGGATCAGTGGCGACTTAATTTGTATCATCAGATTAAGATGAATGGATCGTATGCATTCAAATGAAGCACAAAGTGCTCTTTAGATGAGACTCGATTTGAGCTATTAATTTTGAAATAGATGAATATAAGATGTGATCTAGATCATTGAATTCAAATTGGACGATTCATATATGATTGAATCAAGAGGCTCCTTTAAACCTTCACATAGTATAAATAGGTCTCTTCTTTGCAAATTCATTCATTTAGTTTAGAATACAAGCATAAGTATTGTTGGATATATGTGAATGAATAAGAGGTGAAAGAGAAAAGAAATTTCATTGTGAATGAGACTTTAGTTCCACATTGAGAGATTCAAAGCATATTAATTAGTTTATATTGGTTCACATGCATTAATAATATGAATAAATGTATGAGAGACTTTCTCTCGTGTGGGTACGTAGGAGGTGCAAATCTAGGGCTTGGATTATTGTACTGAATTATGTTGACTCATGTGCAAGTATGACCTATGTGTGCCAAATGTCGACTAATCAGGGCAAAATTTGTCCAAGTGGAATAACTAATATTTTTGCCACCTTCTTTTTATTTTATTAATCTCGGAATATTGAATGGTCATTATATAGCATTCAATGTAGGTGAGGGATGCTACTTCTATATATATAAAGGGAGATCATGGCCTTGAAAAAAAAAACACACACACAATAAAAAAGTTGAAGCTCTCTACCTACGTTTTTCCTCCTCCTCCTCTGTTGTGCATCTCTTGCTCGGCAGAGTATCAGTGATAGCAGTCAGGTACCTCTCAGTTCACCGTGACCACTAGTGCTTGGTGTCCATCATGGTTAACTGTTGTATCCTAAGAAACAGACGACTATAGAAAACCTTGAAGCACAGCCGAAGGTGGGTGAATTTATTTCAAGAAAATTGCGACCATCGCAGGCCTCGGTGCGCTCGATTGCTTCGCCCGCTTCGCCCACTTCACCTGCTTCACCCGCTCAACTGCTCTACCCACTCGAGTCTCTGCCACTCGAGATGCCCTGCCTTTTACTGTAAGGTCGCTCTGCCCAACTCGGTCGATCTGCCGCTAGGTTTATCTGCTACTCGACCACACTACTTGGTCAGTCGTTCGTCCTGATCAGCTGCTCTGTCGCTCAGGCTACTCTACCTTTAGGTAGCCCCGCCTTTCCCCGCTCGACCACTATACCCGGTCGGCTACTTTGCCCAATCGGTTACTCAGATTGATCTGTTGTTCGACCGCACTACTCGCAGATACTCTGCTCTGCTCGGTTGAGTACTTGCCCGCTCAGCCTGATCTGCCACTTTGCCTGCTCGGACGGTTTTCTTGCTCGATTGATAAGTCCGCTCGGACGACTTGCTAGCTCTTGACTCGGCTACACTGCCACTCGACTGTCTGATCAATCACTCTGCTGCTCTGTCGCTATGCCTGCTCGGTCATTCGGCTGCTCTGCTCGCTCAGCCACTCTGCAGTGAGCACTTAGCAGAAACCAACCCCTATTAGTAAGCTGAGATTATCTGCTCAAGTCATCTTGATAGATAAACTGAATTTAATTTGATGTATTTAAATTCAACTAATTTTTTAATATTTCCGGTAACATATTGTCAAACAAATATTTCATACTTACATTGTGAAAGCATCTTCGTCCGAAAATCTCATGATTTGCTATCACAATATAAAAGTCATTATTTTCATAGACGAATATAGTATTCCGTGAGGATCATATGTGAGACAAATTCATTTTAAAGTGATAGGATCCAATTCTAATCACAACTTGACCTCAATAGTGTTGTTATATTGTCATTTTGCCCATGCTGATATTGCAACACCATCATTAGCTCCAACAGCGATATCTACAAAAAGATTTTAGTTTACCATTTTACATTAGATCAGATGACCCGTATGGTATATAGATTATTTGTGTCTTTTATGATGGGAATGCCATAATGATTGATGTAGTCAATAAGATTCTTTAGCTTGAGATAAACATCATAATGTAATTTTTTTTATATTGTGATTGACATAATAATCTATTAGGAAATTATTAAGAAAATAAAATACAAACTAATTGACAAAGGGCATCCGGGAATCTAATTGAAATAGAGAGATATGAAAAATTGATTGTTGGTATGTTGTTCTTGAGGATCTCTGCCTTAGTGTAGTGGTGATCATGAACAATTTGTTGGAGAAATAATGCTCCCTTATGGTCGAGTTTGATTAGGGCATTTTGATGTGTTTGACAAAGAACTAAGTTAAATTTTGCCTAGGTTTTTTTGATGTGTATATCAAGCGTGCAAGAATTCGACATATATAATGCACTTGTGGCTTGTTATGTTAGTTGACTAAATAAAGTTATGTTGATTTCTGCTCAATGGATCATTCAGTACTTGTGGATACAACCGTGGAGATTCCATGCTAGCTTGATAACTAAAGGGCTAATACCTCCTTTGTAGTCAGCGGGTTTACAAAAGCCTGCAGCTGGTGCTTCTATACCTTCAGTAGCTTGAAGTGCTTCTTTATATGAGTTTGTGGCTTTAGTATTTATATAGCTCATGAAAACACCCAACCTTCAACCTTGTGTAGCAAGGTTTCTAACCTTTCTACTTTTCGCTTCAATTCCTCTGATAACTGTAGCGTTTGCTGTTCAATTTGCTTTGGCTGCTCAGTTATCTTTATGATAAGATCTTCTAGTTGCCTTTTGGTTAATGGTTTGTTTTCTAAAACCTCCTTAGTAAGGTTTTTCAAGGCCTCACTGAGTTTTTGGTTCTCAACCTTTAACTCTTCTAATTGTTCCTGTATTTGTTTGAAGTTTTTGAGGTGAACTCTACAGGAAAGACAAACTCTGTCGTATATTACTGAGATGTTGTGAGCTAATTCTCTTTTAGTAGGCCGTTTTTCTATTTTTGCTAAATCAAGGTATTCTAGGTTCGAGGTATGGGATTTAGTATACCATTCCTGTATGTGTTCTTCCCAACGTCTGGACATAGACACAATTATAACTGTACCCTATGGTTTACCTTTCTTAAGAATCATGGCTTACAGCTTAGAGGGTTCTAAAAGCTTTCTTGCTCACACAGGTGTGCCCTTGGATTTATATCGGCATCCCTTGCCTTGTTACCAAGTTAGGACTTGTTCTTTTGCAATCCACTCGTCGTTCCCCGGTCGCCTTATTACCACAAAACTTTCAGTTTGATAAACTTTTAGGGCTCAATTACTCAGACACTATATCAGTTCATGTCTTCGCTATAACTGATCAACAGTTGCAATTCGCTAAACATGCCCTCGGAGTTTGCTATAACTGATTAACAGTTGCAATTCGCTTATCCGAGTTTTAAAGAAAGATGTCTTTTATTGTTTTAAGAACAACATATATAGAAAATCGCTACCATACCCATCCTTTCCCCTGTGAATACCCTGAGTAGGGTTTACTCAGCCATAAAAATTAGCTCTGATACCAAAAAGTCGCGGAAACGTCTTCTTTTCAAATAACTTAGATAATGTACCAAAGAGACAAGTACAGGACTAAATTATAAGAAAAGGAACTGAACAAGAACTTAAAACTTACAAGCTTAGACTTCTCAAAGTAGAACTTGTACCGTGAAGTGGTGTGTGTTCTGCAATGAGCTAACTAGGTACTTATATAGAAGAGAGAAGGAGAAGGATAGAGATGAGCTGAGTGCGCTTATGGGCCTCGTCATCACTCACTAGTATCCTTTTCTGTTGCTCTTTCTTATCCCTTCACAAGCTTTACAGCACAGCCTATAGTTTTTACAGCTAAGGCTAGATTCTTTTTCATTTGGACGGCTCCCCGAGGCTCAGTCCATGTGAATTGGAATATGCTTTTATTTAAAGCAAATCTACTTTGGATTTGTTGGGCTCACCACGCTCTGTCTTCTTATGGTGGTGTGTCCACCATGTGCTGGATGGTGTCTTGTAGTTGCAGAAAGGCGGTGAATAAGGACTTCTTTACAGCTGAGACGCTGGGTAAGGCATCTTTAAAGTAAAGTCTTTTGAGGTGTTCACTCCTGATGCTAAAGTCTTCTTCCTTGATGTCGTGGATAAGTTTGAGCTCCAGGATGTTGTGGATGAGCTGGTTTGCAACGGTCCTTTCGATGTTGGCCAAGTGTCTTCTGACATCTTCTTCCAGGATAGTGCACACTCTTGGGCCGTGGCTGGAGGAGACTTCCTTGTACTGAGCCAAAAAGTGATAAGGCTCTTTAAATGTTGGGTTGCTTTGTTGTTGGGCTTGGCTTGCAACTGATGAATTGTTTCCTCCCATTGTTGCATTATCAATTCGTCTTCGTTTGAAAGGGTCCATGGGCCTGCAATAAAAGAAACCAAGCGAGATAATGTGTCAGCTAGGGTGTTGTCTTTACCTTCTATGTGCTGAAAGTGGACAGGAATGCCTAGTCCAGTAATGAAGTCCGTAAATGCTATCCAACGGACTCGTGAAGGTTTGTTTTGCGCGATTTTGTTAAAGAAGCTTATAATTGCCTGGCAATCTGTGCGAATAAGAAGCCCCTCTTTATCAAGATAATATATCTTGAAGCTATTCATGCAATTCATTATGGCATGGATTTCCGCGTCAATAGTGGATTTCAGTGGGGAAAACTTGCCGCTTGCATAAGCACTGATTAATTATGCAGTCTTGGGATCATATTTTTGAGGTTTCCATTTCAAAATCCCTCCCCATCCTTCCATGCAGCCATCAGACTCAATTATAACATAGCAATTTGCAGGAGGTATTGCTAAATCTGGAAGGTATTTAATCATAGATTTCACCTTGTTAACTAGCGCCCAATCTTGAGAATTCATGCGCTTTTCCCCGTTTGGAGATGTCTTAGAATATAGGGGACCAAGGATTTTTCCCAGATTAGGGATATAAGAGCGGGCATAATTTAAGATCCCCAACCAAGATCTCAACCCTTTGGTGGTTTGTAGCTCCTCATTACTGAAATTGGCTACTTTGGAGATAATATGAGGTTGAAGTTTAATATTTGAATTTCCAATGGTAGCCCCTAGAAATTCTATAGTCGGGCTGCCAATCTTCATCTTCGTTGGGCTCAGTATTAGCCCATTTTTCTGGCATATTTTGAGAAGGGCCTTCAGATGTTCTCGGTGCTCCTCTTCAGTTTCTGAATATACCAAAATATCATCAATGTAAACTGCTATGAATTTTTCAGTACCTTTGAAGCAGTTGTCCATTTTGCGCTGAAAGATTGTAGGAGCATTTTTGAGGCCGAAGGGCATAATGAGCCATTCAAAAAGCCCGTCAGGTACCCAGAAGGCTGTCCATGGGACTGAATCAGGATCCATGGCTACTTGATGAAATCCGCTTTTGAGATCAAATTTGGAAAAGATCTTGCTTCTCCCCACCCTATGTATTATAGTATTAATACCTGGGAGGCTATATTGGTCCTTGTGAGTATTGTCATTCAGTCGCTTGTAGTTGAAGACCATTCTTTCTTTTCCTTTTGTTTCCTTCCCTGTTTTGGGGTCCACTGTGGTACCTGAGTAGACTATAATTGCAGTAGTTCTGTGACAACTATTGCTAGGCCTGATGACCTTTAAATCCAGCAGAGACTTGATATGTTTGCGGAAAGAATCTTGCATTTGAGGTGTAACATGTTTAAGTGGTCGATCCTCAATTATCAGATCTGGATTCTTAATCTCCAGCTTGCAGGTTACTACATTAGACTCCCAATATTTCATTGGATTGTCCCCAATGTAACCAGTGTTGGTTAATTCTGCAATCAGATCTTGAAGATGCTGTCCAGGTTGCCATAAGCATACTTGTTCCTGGATTTGATTATATTCTTCCTCTTCCAACTCTAGTTCTTCAATAACAGAGGCTGCAGGAACAATTTGTTGAGTATGTATAGTTGTAACATTTTTATAAAATGTTACCTCATTTCCTTCTATGCGAACTCCCCCATGCATAGCTCGAATGAAATTGCAGCCTAGGATCATGGTAATGTTTCCGCCCAATGTGAGTGGGAAAGCATAAGTGTAGGGTATCCAGAATTGATGATCCCCTATCTTCATATTACCATATCTCAACTTCTTGTTGGCTGTTGTCTTTGAATTGATACCACTGAAATTAACAACAAAAGTATTATCTTCAATGGCAAGAGGAGGTATTGATACCTGATCTATACAGCAGGTGGTAGCGCCGGTGTCAAGGATGGCGTTTACTTTGAAACTGTCTACCCCTGGGATAGAAAGTTCTACCACCAAGTTAAAAAGGCCATTTGTTTTGGGCCTTGGTTGTTTTGCCTCTTCTATAGAGAAGACTTTCTCCTTTCCTGAATCGATCAAAACATGTATTTCATCTTCAAATGTTTCTTCATCTTCTTCTTCAGGATTAAAGGATTCCTTGCCTTTCTCTAATCTTTTTAGAAGATCTTTGTTTTCTAACTCCAGGCGGTCAAGCTTGAGATGGAGCTCTTCATTTTCAGTGTCCATTTCTAATGTGTTGGCACTATTAATTCTCAGCATTTCTTCTTTCTCAGCAGCAAATTCTTTCTTTAATGTCTCAATCTGTATTTCTGCTAATAATTTGGTGCTGATAACTTCCTGCTTCAGTCTTTCAATTTCCGCTACTGACCATGCAATATAATTTTGTTGTTCTTGAATTAATGTAGTAGGGGAAAAAGGAACTGGTACTGACCTTTCCACGGGTATGCTCATGTCGAAGTAATTCCTTGTACACATACCACATGAGGTTATATGGCAAGTACTGCAGTGCATACGGTGCCTTTGCATAGTTTCCCTTTTGCAACATGTGCATTTTTGGTAGGGGGTACTATCTCTCCATTGATTTCCCATATGTGATTGCAGTCATGCTGTACCTTTGATATTTTCACCATAGGTTGCCACCCTTCTGCCTTTCCTATCATATAGGAGTTTGTCTGTTCTATAAAAATAAATAGAAATTCTTGGTTAAGAATAGTATTCACCTGGTGGTCTTCCCCTTCTGATATACTGAATATAGCGTCTGAGGGCTCATCTCCTTCTTGTACAGACAGAATTTCATATTCATCGGGAATTTCCAATCCTTCAAAAAGAGCCACTCTTTTTGTGTTCTTAAATTCTTTGGGGCAGTCTCTTGCGAAATGACCTTCTTCGCCACAAAGGAAACACTTGCATTTCTTATTTCATAGTAGATGCTTCTTTTTCTCTACTCGTGCATGTGTTTGGTGAGGCTTGCCCTTGTAAGTGGTGGACTTTCTGAGTCCATACTTCTTCTTTGGGTCTTTATAATATCCCGGAATAGGCATTTGATTGCAGAAAGTTAAGTCTTTGAGGGATCTGCTAAAAGCTGCCTTCTTGCATTCTTCCTCTAAGTATTTGTAGGTGAATATTACCCTGGGATGTACACCCATGGTATTGCCCTGGTATTTTTCTTCGAATGCCGCTTTAATGCGTCGACCCAATTCTCCAGGAAGTTTTAGCCAGAATTTTTCAGATAGCTCTGGTCCAGTGAATAATCTTCCTGTTTTTGAAGCAAGATGCATATAATCAGTTAGAAATGGAATGAGATCTTTTACCTGCTGGCAACTAAGTCTCTCAAGATCTCTATATGCCCTGTCTTGCATGTCGGTTGATCCTTGAAATGGATCTTCTAACAAGAATACCCTTCTTATTTGAGAAATTATATTTTGGGTATCATTTCTTCCGTCACTTGAATTGATCAACTCTTGATATTCATTTGGATAGGCCATTCGCCATTGTATCCAGGTTAACCTTTCTGTCTCCCCAAGCAAATTCTCAATATAGTCAGCCTTATCTTGAGTGTCTGTGAAATTCTGTAGGGCTACTACATTCTTGGTGACTGCTTCCCATCTTAAGAAAACATCTTCTATTCTATGTAACTGGGGTGGGAGTGTAAGAATCGCCCCTGTTTGTTGATGGGCTGTTGGTAGATTCCACCATTCAGACTGATCATTATGCTTGAATTTTGGCTTGGTTGTGGGTGGAACTGCCATACTTACAGGTTCATCTTTTGGAGCACGATTTGGGGGGTAACCAACAGGATTCATGGTAGTATCAGTAGGTGGTCTATATGCAGATTCTGCTTGAGAATAAATTTGCTCCTGTAGCTGCTGCAATCGTGGGTAATCAGAGACCCAGTCTTCTGTTGGTTTCGGAACATCACTAGTACTGCCGGCTGCTATTATTTCTACCCCACCAGCTTCCGTGAATGGATTGATAAATTCATCTTCAGAAGTAGGATAATGAGGTGAATCCTGCAAAGCTAGATATTGCAGATAATCAAGATAGTCATCATTAGTATTGTCAGGGTTGATGTCTGTAAGCATACACAAAAATTGTGTTGAATTTGATGAATCTTGTGAAGATGATGGCATGTTATCAAGTTCTGCATGTAACTGGCGTCTATATTCCCTTGAGCTTCTTAATTGCCGATGTGTGATAGCAAAACTTCGTTCCATTGATGGAGGTCCATCTAGTAAGTCCAGATATGCCTCTTCTTCATAAAATTTGTGTTGCTCGACTGCATACTGCCTGACCTTTTTCTGCATAGCTAATAACTGTTCTTCAGGGAAAGGCTTAATTGTTAGGGGTGAAATTATTTCTTTCTGTTTTTGGGCCTTGGAACAAGTAGCTACATATGCATCATATTCTTCCGCACAATCTTCATCACTACAATAGTAATGACAACCCAGGCATAAAGGATTAGCTTTAGTACTAGAGCAAACCTGCTTCATTGTTGTTGAGCCAAATCCAGATGTTCCCCTTTTAGTTGAACCTAATAATTCAACATCCCGGACATTTGGCGTAGCAATGTGCTCTATTATGAGTTGAGCAATACACTCCTGTTTGTTAAGAAATATATCTTCATTTGTTGTATTGAAAGCCATAACTTTTACCTCGCCTCTATAGTCTGAATCAATGACGCCTCCCATTATGATAATGCCCCTCAAAGCAGTGCTTGATCTGAGAGCTATTCTGGCGTAGGTATTTTGCGGAATTTATATACAAATGCCCGTTGATAATAAAGACCTGTTAAGAGCAGGTATATCTTGTGCATGTGTAATAGAAATATCATACCCCGCGGCCCCTGGTGTTCGTCTAATAGGGAGTTGTGCCAGCGAAGATATTCTTTTAACCAGTAATTCATCACAGCTTTCTTCTTCAACAAGTACTGCAATAGTATGACTTGTTAGTTCTTCCTCATCTGACTGTATCTCCTCATCCTTTGAATTGAATTTGGGTGGAGATGATGAGGTTGCTGCTTGATACTGATTGAACTGTAGTGAAACACTTCCATCAAGCATGTTTCTTGTGTTAACTTCTGTAGGCTGCATGGGTATATTGACAGTTGATTGCCTTATAACCCAGTTATGCCCTAAGACATCTCTGGTGTTATAGCTTCTTCCTGGAAGAGCCCTTACGCCATGACTTGCCAAGTAGTCAACCACATTCTGGATTTCATAAGCAAAGCCAACGTTAGGTGTATTAGATAATCGACCTACCAGTCCTCGTGTGACCAGTAAGTTGGCTTCCCCGTTTCTCCAGTTTTCATATCCCCGTGCAAGTATTGACACTTGTATATTTCTGTAAAAATCAGAAACTGTAAGCATTGTGTCAGGGATAACATAAACTAATTGACTTCCATGTGTTAAGTCAATTTCCATTGTAGCAAAGATGGCTTGATCGCCTTGCCATCTATTGTCTCGAAAGACAACCAGTGCTAGTGTTCCTTCTTCTTGCCTGTGCAGAATTTGAATTCTTACTTGTATCACACCCATATGAAAAAGTAAAAATACTGATGGAGTATACTGACAGAAAAATATTCCATTGGTAGTTATCGATGGAATGCATTTTCCATCGATATTTTCCGATGGAAAATGGGATTCTGTCGGGAAATTTGACTTGCCATAGAATTAATGAGATTTACCGACTGGATTATATTTCCGTTGGAAATTTTTAGCAGGATTACCAATAGAATTTATTTTCGACAATATTTTCCCGACGGAATTACAATTCTGGCAATATTTTTTCGACAGAATTATATTTCCATCGGTAAATACCGATGGAAATAATATTCCCATCTGTAATCCCGGTTGAAAAATTAGGGCACACCCCGATTTTTTCTCACGAGCAAGGCTCCTTCTCGAATCCTCTTCTAGTAGCTTCATTGACATCTCCGGTAAGCTCTCTCCATCGTCTCTCCCTCTTCCAAAATCCACCAGCATGCGATCGACGACTTTATTGGTAGCTAGTTATTGGCCGTGATTGCCAGCTTGGCTGCGGCTGGCAACGTGGACGGCCGCTAAAATGCGGTCGGCATCTTGGCAGGCTGCTAGTTCATGGCCGGCAGCTTGGCCAGCTATAGCTTGGGCGACTGCTAGCTCACGAGCTTGGCCGCGATTGGCAGTTTGGCCAACCACCAGCATGCAGTTGACATCTGGTCGACCGTTAACACGCGGTCGACAGCTTGGCTGACCGTCAACTCACGGCCGACAACTTGGTTGGCCATAAGTCTACTGCCACTAGCTTGGTCCTGCCATGAATTTGGCTGGCTAGCAACTCACGGTTACGAGCTCGGCCTGCTGCTAGCTTGCAGCTACAAGCTCGGTCTACCGCAAGCTCAGCTACTCCTTTATTGTGATTGTTTGCGAATAATTTTAGCTATTTTTTTATTTTATAATATATTGTATTTGCTGTTCTTCTCTGGTTAGACTACTCATTTTTAGATATAATTTATTAAATAGAACATATATGCTATTTTATATAGTTGAATTTAGATTATGTTAAGTTAGTATTTTGATCTATAAGATATAGTTATTTTGTTATTTTAGTATTGGTATATTTACATCTATATTAATTTTAGAACTCATTATCTTTGGTTGGAACATGAAAGGCAGTATAGTTTGTTATTTGTCTCATCTGAAATCTAGATTTCTTGTGATCTAGGTTGATAGGTGGGAAAACAAATTATATTTTTAATTCTCAATTTAATAGCTTTGGTAACCCATATATTTTGTAACGAATTGTATGAAATTACATTCTCATTAGGTAACAATGTATATGAACAAAATTTGTATGTACAATTGATTAAAAAATAGATTTATTAGAGATGATTTTATTGCTGAAGTTGAATAGTTTGTGAACTTTGCTAAGAGTCATTTAAAATGTATGGATGGTGCCAAGTTACAGTGTCTGTGTAAATATTGCAAATGTAGAAATAGAGTCTTTCATGATGAGAATACTGTGAAAGTACATATATGTAAAAATAATTTTGTATCAAATTACTATAATTAGTACTGTCATAAAGAGACTTATTTGTATGAACCAATTGGGCCTTCTAGTGATTTGTCATCTGACACAATTGTTGGGGAACCATTAACTAATGATATTGCAATGCAATCAATGGTTTATAATGTGATGAATGCAGTTGATTATTCCAATATAGATGAAATACCAATACCTGAATATTAGCAACTATATAAAATGTTAAAGGCTAGTGAAACAGAAGTGTGAGAAGACATTCCTTCTAGTCATTCTCAACTATCAGCTACTGTAAGGTTCTTAAATATGAAAGCAGAGCATCATTTTTTAAAAAAGATGTTACTATGACATATGACAATTGATGTCAGAGTTGCTCCCTGCTGATAATATAATGACTAATAGCTTCTATAGTATAAAGCAATTGGTTAGAGATTTAAGTTTATTTGTAGAGAAGATTGATTATTGTATAAATACACTACAAGAAAACAGGGCTTCAGAGACGAAAAAATCAGTTTCTGAAAGTCACTTTTCTGTTTCTAAAAAAGGTTTGAAACAAAATATTCCGTATCTAAAATCCGTTATTGAAAGCCCCGTTGCTAATTTAAGAGACGAAAATATTCCGTCTCTAATTTAGAAACAGATTAAAAAGTCGTTTCTAAATTTGTTTTTAAATTAACCAAATAAAATAAATTTCAAATACAAAATCTGTCTCTAAATTTTGTTTTAAATCCGTCATTAATCCGTTTTAAATAAGATATAAAAAATAATTTTAATCTGTTTATAAATTTATTTATAATTATATTTATAAATCTAAATATAATTTTATTTTTTAATATATTGCTATTTTTTATTATATTATATTTCTATATTCTTATCTATTACAAGAAACACACGCATTTCAAATAAATATTTAAAATAACTAATTTCTAATCCAAAATTATCATAAAATTAACATTGGGATAAATAAATATTTACATCGTCTAAGCAAATGTATAAATTTTTAAATCTCACCTTAAGTAATCTAATCTTTACATTCTATCACGACGCTCATGATCACAAGAATCATATCCTCCTAGATATAAATGATTTGAATATTTCACCTCTTGAATCATTTTACAAACCTTCTCCTTTTCTTTGCTTTGCCTACCTTACTTGACAAACTTTTCTTCCCATTTTTTGTGATAAGAAGTTCAATACTTTGTTACTTTCAATAATGTCTTCATATATCCTCTTGCTAGTAGTATGCATGTCTATGATTTCTTGCCTTTGCCCTCCCTTGTCTCGAACTCCATGAGATGAATTACTTCATACGGATTAATGAACCAACCAAGTTTGTTGAAACAATCTAGCAAAATCAAAACATGAAATGAGTAAGTTTAATAAATATAAAAACAAGCATGCAATGAAATAACATATATCAAAAAAAAAAAAAGACTACTTACTAATAGTACAAATTTATATTATCTCCATTGAGATTTGGACCACAACCTAGGGGAGAAATGAGATAATCAAACTTAGGGCAATTAACATGCAATGACATTATTTGTTTAAAAATCTATACTTGAGTCTGGGTCATAATTCTTATATCCTCGCAAATATGTCATCAACAACATTCTGATCAACCGATTATATTTTTAATTGATATCAAGTTCATTATCCTAACTGATTTTCCAAGTCTTGACTTATTTGTCATCCTTGCAATCTTCAAAACCCCTCAACAAAAGGGGAAGCACTTTTCATCCTGAGAGTCCAAAATAACTCATGAACATACATACACTTAATTTTAGTAGAAAGCTACAAATTTTCCAACAGCTAAACCCTGGTCGATTGATGCACAACCAAACTTTTTTCACCATTATTTTCTGGTCCTCTTGAAATGCTACACTCGTACAAACGAGATCATATCAGACTAAATAATAAATTTCTTTTGCAATTATATTTACACTAGAAAAAGAAACTCTTGGAGTTTGAATTTTGAACCAAACATATATAAATTACTTTGATAGATATTTAACAATAGCAATGAGTCACCAGATTCTTAAAACCCAATTTTAGAAAACTACTGTCTTATTCAGTAAGATTTTCCAATCAAAATATATGAAATTACATATGGAACACCGACCAAGTCTTCGACCTTGATATTTGACATTATATTCTAATACAATTTACAAAATTTGGAATCATGGATATATTGTATCTCAGTAAAGCAATCTAACAAGTTTAAAAGACATCATTTAGTATTTACCTTGCACTGCAGTTGCCTAGCATTGATAGGAGAGGAACCACTAAACCAATTTAATGATTCAACACGGAATGTCAACCGCCTTTTATTTAATGAAAAGTAGTTTCTTGATTAAGAAACCACATTGTTATGTACAAATTTTTCAGCAACATACCTGCAATGATTGATTCAAGTAATATGAAATTGAACTAAACATTAGTCATAAGTTACAACTGAATCATGTAATGCAGCGAATATCAGAAAATAAGATAGAAGCATTTCTATCACCACTGTAGTGTTCATGCAACGAAACGAGGCAACAGAGCAAGATATGTGCTGAGGCAATACAGCATACTAGGGTACACCAAGAAGCCACATACCTTGTTCTTTATGGAATTCCGATCAAATTTAACTTTGACAAGTAATGCAGACCTTGGTATCAGCGTCTGAGGCCTGATAGATCTCTAGAGCCTTAGCTTCGAGTTCAATCTTCCTCTCCTCAAATTCCTTGGTGATCTCCTCCTGCAACATCAAGATAGATTTTATATATATAAGCAAATTAAAGAAGAAGAAGAAGAACTAAGAAGAAAAAAATATTGTTGGAAATTAATTATCGACCTGTGATTCCTCAAATGACTTGCAGGCCTATGTGGAAATTAAGCATTGAATGAAATCTAGAGCATTAAAGAAATCTAATCCTAATTGCATCCAAACGAATAACAGAATTTATAGCAATTGAAAGAGACAATACCAGTAGAAATTAGGTAAAATAAAGTGCACGAATTTAAACCTAACTATTGGAAGAAACATTTTGTCAAACACCTTAAGAGCATGAATCAAAATGACATGGGTACATGCAAACCTAAAACATGGGAGAACAGCTTAAGTACAAAAACATCAAACAATCAACCATGCAAATCAACATATCGACCATTGAAGAAGAAGCTTGCTGTTCAGAATCTGATGAAGGTCGGAGATGTCTGTGGGAAGCCAGTGCTGAGCATGAAGTGAAGAGCTCTCCGAAAGAGGACCGCCGCTTGCTTTGGGCGGCCAGATCTTGGAGATGTCGTGGCTGGATGTTGACTATGAAGGACCTCTTATCTTCTAGCCCGAAGAGAAGAGGGTTGTGGTTTGGATCTGAAGTAGAGAAATTCCGTCGTGGCCTGGATGCTGGTGTCGGCACGTCGGGGCAGACAATCACGAAAAGCCACTGGAGGAAATGATGGCGTTGGCTGGAATCGCGGGTAGAAAATGACAATGGGAAGATGGAGAGGAGATGGCCGGCCGGCGGCGGTGGAGTGGCGGCGGACCGCCGGCCCCTTTGGTGGAGTGATGGCGAAGAAGGGAGAAGTGGCATACCGGCCTTCGCAGCGTGAGAAACCGAGCGAAGGAGAAGAAGATGCTTGCTTGTGGATTTTATTTCACAAGATCTGATCCGACGGTTCTGATCAATCCAGATCTGATAGAGCGGTTGAGATCAAATCTGAGTGAATGGTCGAGATCCACTAGAACCCATTAAATGGTCAGGATGGCTAGATCAAGATGAGCGGCTCAGATCATGCTAGATCTACACAGATTGGTCAGAATCAACTAGATCTTAATGAACAGCTAGAATTAATCAGATATAAATCTTTCATTTAATTTGCTTTAGATATAATCCAATGACTCAGATTTCTTCATATTGGGCTTCTCATTAACTCAAGTCTTTATATTTAATTTGGTTCAACTTGAGCTCAATCTATAAAAAATAAAAGTACATAATTATAAGTAGAAATCCATAAAAATAAGAAAAATTATAACAAAACTCATAATATGAATCCAACTCAATAAATATAATAAGAATAAACAATTAATCATACGAAAGGATTAAAACATGAAAATTAAGGACAGAAATAATGCATCAAAATGTTAGTTATCAGCGGTCGAGCGAGGAAATCCCACGAAATTACTGCGACGAGAGAAAGAAAGGGAAGGGTTGATTGAGGTTACAAAGAGGGCTCAAGCAAAAAAAAAACATATTAAGAAAAAAATATTATAGGCTAATAAATTTTAGGGAAAAAATAGTCCATAATATTTGAGAATAATGACATAAATTTATAAATCCAAGTTTATTTCATCACAAATTTTATTAATTTAGAAACTAATTTTTTATCTCAATTGTTTATATTTTAAATGATATTTTTAACATTTTTTTAAAAATCTATTTATACTTAATATATTTTTTAAAAAAATTATATAAAATTTTGTTTCAAATCTATTTCATATTTCATCTCAAATTTCATTTTATACATTATATTTTTAAAAATAAAATAAATTTATCTTCGTTAAATTTTAAATAATTTTTAATAGAAATATGATTTCAAATTCTTTTATAATCCATATTTACTTTCTTAATAAAAATTTATATTTTATTTTATCTTCAATTGGTTTTAAATTCTAGTTCAGTTTTTTATATTATATTTTATTAAAGTAAAACAAATTAATGATTTAGTAGAAAATCATTCTTTAATTTATAAAAACTTAGAAACAGATTTTATTTCTATTTCAAATATTTATTTATAATCTGTATTTATTTTTGTTTATAAAAATTTATTGACAATTTCATCTCAAATTCATTTTAAATTCTGTTTCAAATTTATTTTTTGTATATTTTATTTTATTTAACTAAAACGGATTATTAATTCTGTAGAAAATCTGTTTCTGATTTACTAAACTTTGAAACGGATTTTAATTCCGTTTTAGAAATCTGTTTCTGAAGCCTTGTTTTCTTGTAGTGATAATTGCATGATATTTTGAAATGAAGACAGTGAACTGATTGAATGCAGAATCTATACTCACCCTTGTTATAAGCATGGTAGTCGTATACTGATGCATACCCAACCCATGTTGAAGTCCAATATAACCCTTCAAATTTTAAAAGCTCATAACTTTTGAATTGAGACTTGGAATCAGAATTTATCTGTCGTCACATGTGCAGAATTCGAAAGTCTACTTTTGTTATGAGCGAAAACATATCCACAGGGATGACAATTTTTCCCGCGAGTTTGAGGCCCCGCGGGGAAAACCCGAAATGGGGATGGGGATTCCTGATTTTTTGGGGATGGGGCGGGTTCGGGGCGGGTATGAGAATACTATCCCCATCCCTGAACCCGCCCCAAATATTATTATTATTAATATTAATAAATAATAATATGATTTTTTTTAAAAAAATATTAATAATAGTGTTAATATTAATATTAAATTTTTTGAAAATATTATTAATAATAATATTATTAATATTGATATTAATATTAATATTATCATTAATAATAATTATTAAATAATAATAATAATATAAATTAAATTTGGGAATGTGGCGGGGATGGGGGCGGGGATAGAGATTTGATCCCCGTGGGTTCGGGGAATCCCCGAACCTGAAAAAATGAGAACGGGGCGGGGATGGGAATGACAAACCCGCTCCCGCCCCGCCCCATTGCCATCCCTAGATATCCACCAAATTTTATCCCAAATTCTACTATTTAAATCCTTTTTAGAGCCTTTTTGTTATTTTTGATAATTTTTATTTTTAGGGTTGATATGGGTTATGGCGAGTGGATTTAGAAGATGACCTGGAGGTCAAATCAAGGTGAGGTGGTGGTCAAAGTGGAGATAGAGTGGTATTCAGTATTTAGTTCTGTTGATCGCTTGACCTCGGAATCCTTAAATCTCGTCCGTATAATTCCAAAGCAGAATGCTCATATAGGACCGACCGGTTGCAAGACTGATAAGATAAAAGAACTCTAAGGCGCTATGATGAAAATAAGTAATAGGGTGCTAGGTCAGTTAATGCTTGGTCAGACTTAGAAAAATTCAACCGGACGAAAGGTCGTTCAGGCTCTATGTATTTAAATCTTATATAAAGCTCTTAACATGCGATCAACCGGGTGAAAGTCGATCAAATGTAAGGATTTCTATGGGCACTTGACCGGGCAAAGCTCGGGCGGGCCTAAAGGTAATTAACCCTATAAAACTCTTAACATATGATCGGTCGAGCAAAGACCAATCAAACATAAGGTTCTCTATGAACACCCAGCCGGGCAAGGCTCGGGAATACTTAGAGATACTTAACCTTATATACATAGATCTTGATATGCGTTCAACTAGGTAAAGGCTGAACAAACATAGGATTCTTTGAGAAAACTTGGCAGGGTAAGACTCGGGCGGACTCAGAGATACTTAACTATATATATATATATATATATATATATATATATATATATAGCTCTTGATATGCATTTGGCTGGGTAAAGACTGAACGAATATACACTACAACAAAAATGTTAAAAGACAACACCCCTACGACAACGGTTTTAGAAGGACGTGTTGTTAATTTGGTTAAAGATAACAGTTTTTGACAAAACCGTTGTCTTTGAGCTTTCAAAAAAAACAACAAAAGACAACAGTTTTGTAAAAACTGTTGTCGTTGAGCGACTTTTTGTAAAATCAACAACACATTTTACAACGGTTTTCTAAAACTATTATCTTTAAGCGCTTTCTTAGGGGGTCAAAGACAACGGTTTATTAAAACTGTTGTCTTTGACTTTTTTTCTTTCGCCGTTTTTTCCCTTCACAGTTTTTGTTGTGGCAGTGTTTTGCATTCCCTCCGAAATTTTTTTGGCACCCTATTTTCCCCCTTAGCCTTCCCGAACCCTAAACCCCTCTCCTCATACGATCTCTCCCCCCCGACCTTCCTATCGAAACCTTCAGAAGGGGTGAGAGGAGGGATTTTAGGGGCTCCCTCCTCCTCTTTCCCACTCTGCTCATCGCCATCGCCAGATTCCCGTTCGCACTGCCGTTTCGGTGCCCCCGACCTCACCCTTAGCCCCGGTACGTTGTACGACGTGCTCGGCGTCGCCGCTGCCACATCGGGGCTCGAGATCATGGTGGCTTACTGGAGGCTCGCCGGTGCATGCCACTCGGACGCGGTGGTCGCGGCGGACCGGCTGACGAGTTCATGTGGATCCACGCGGCCTACAAGACTCTCTCCGACCCGGACAAGCGCACCGAGTATGATCGAGGGGTCCTCATCGCCGATTGGAGATGGAGGTCGTTCCATTCTTCCTGATCGTCGTATTCCTTCTACGCCGGCCGACGCCAGCCGCGGACGTGGGAGATGGATCAGTGCTGGTAACTAACAAGATGCATCAAAGGTGTTTGATTATATGCCGATCTCAAATTTTCTACCCCAAATTGCTTTATTGCTATTCTTTGTACATGTTCACAGATCGAATAATCTTTGATCTCGCCAAACAACCTCTTCCTATTTCAATTTTGTTTTACCTTTTCCTTAGGCAATCATATTAATCTAAGATTGCAATCAAAACTAAAGAAAACCTTTGACTTCATGTTCTGTTTGCTTTAAAAACAAGAAGTTCTGAGATTTCTTGGATCTCTATTTGATCTGTGAATTGATTAGCAACTCTTTGGTTTTTTTCAAGAAAGGTTTTTACTCAAGTTGCTACAATTAATTCATAGATGCAAACGGAGGAAGCATTTGATTGTGATGGTTTTGCTTCACCTTCCTTTAGAGGAACAACTGAACAACTTTGTAACAAATGAATAAGCCTTCTTATCTCATCTAACCTTAAAAAGTGTACCAGCTTCCTACTTCCTTGAGTTAGGACATGGAGGCAGTGAGGATGGCAGCAATTATGAGTAAGGCAGTGAGGATGAGCGAAAGGTATGTCTCACCTAGGTTTTGTTTGGAAAAGTGATTTTTTTTAAAAAAAAATAATTTTATTAAACATATTTAAAATCATTGGGGTAAGTGACAAGGCTTGCAAAGATGAAATGTGAGTTTTTCCAGGTTGTGTTGTTTCATTATTTGTCAGCATTTTGCAATCAATTGGTTTATAAGAATCTTTGAATTTTTGAAGCATATGTAATGAAGCATTATTTTAAGAACTAGGAGAAGCTGCTTTTATATAAATGTGAGTTTGTACAACTTCTGTGTTTCTTCCTTTGGCGATAAGAATTTATTGCTTGGAACTGCAGAATTCTCCTTTTTCTCTGCTTATGTTTGGAACTAATCTTGCTTTCTGAAAACCATTAGTGTTTGTATAATGGTGTTGTATCTGCCTCAAGGTTGGAATTGGTCGTGCTTCCTTCCTTTGAGAAATGGAAATGAAAATTCATATACAATTGAAGTAATTGTTTATGATTATTTTCTGTGACAACAGAGAATTCAATTGTGTTACTCTGCTGATTTTCCTTGCTTAAATGTTGGAAAACCAAAAGGACCATCATATGTGCCCCTTGAGGTTTTTGAGCTCATTCTACTTCACTTTTTTAAAAAAATTTTTTAAAGAACATTTATTTTTATCCTGACAAATTTGGCAAACTATTCAGTTCTGCTCCTTAGTTTCATTGCAAAGATATACCCAATCACTGTCAACATTTCAACAAGCTTCCCTGGTGGAAAAGTCAAGGCTGAAGCCTTATGAATGAATAAGTGTCCTCATTGAGGTATGTGTCGATCTTTACGATTGGTTTTGTTGGTATGACATGTATGCTGTTTTTTCATGCTTATCCTTGGATGATAGATAGGCTTCGAGATTCAATAATTATGATGCTCACCCACTCCTACATGCATGTAGCGTTAGCATTGCCACTGCTTTTACTCAAATAGAAGGCATAGTATTGCAACCTCCCCGGGTATGGTTTTATGTTTTGTATTTATATTTTTACGTATTATTTGAGGTTATTTATGACAAAAGCAAATGCTGCAGCTCAGAGTTGGCAATGGAGAGGACTTTATTCCATCAAGGGGGAGATGGAATTTTAACCAAAAGGTATTTTTTTTTGTTTTCAATGAGTTTATTATTGTAGTTAAAATATATACCTCTTTCAGAAATTGATGGAGCCGTCTCAAATCACCCGTTGGGTTGTTGTTAATTTTTTAGCTCGACGTGATGTTTCAAGCCTCATACATGACATGCGCAAATGCACAAATATGAAGTGCATTGTATGTTTTGACATTACTTTTTTCCCATGGAGTTTTAAATGCAGGGACAATTATTTTTAACCAAATTTGTCATCCAAGGAATTATGACTTCGACATGTGCTCTAATGCTGGCATGATTGTAAGCTCTGTGTTTCAAAAGTTGTACTCTATTTAAAGCCTTTACATTTATAAATTTTTAGCATTCTTGGTCGGTGTGGATTTTATTTGGGTGCTTTCTTTTTTACAAGTACCTGCTTTGTGAATTACTAGATATATTTTCAAAATTAAATTATCAATGTTCTTGACAGGAACTTGCTTTGTGGATTAAATTCTGCCATTTGTCTAAATAAATTCAATATTTCAAGAGCTATAAGTAATTCAAGTTTTTCTTATATTGGTGTTTGTAATTTCATAGGGTACAACCCGACCCACTCATTACCATGTGCTAATGGATGAGAATGGATTTATTACTGATTTCCTGCAGGAGCTTGTTCATTCCCTTTCTCATGTGTAAGTACTTGTTTATATATACGTAACTAATATTTTAGTTCTCCAATGATTAATATTGTAATTGAGATATCCTATTCTATGTCCAAATGTACAAATATAAGAGGAGTACAACTGCGATATCTGTGGGTAAGTTGGGCAGTGCTCTTAAGTTTTTTCGTGTTTTGTGTCATACCTTATAAATTGTTAGGACCCCTGTATTGAAAATTTTGGACTGTGGTTTCATTTGAAGGTTTGACTATTCTTTCCAAGTTAAACTTGTGAAAATTTTAGGTTAACTAGAGTCCATCCAATCCTACCAGACAAGATTAGTGACTGGTTCCAGTTTTAACCTACTGAAGTGAATTGTCCAAGATTTTGAAACTTGTCTCCTTTGATCATAAATAACTTGCATGTTTTTACAAGATCTAATAAACATTTCTTTTATTTATATGATTGTTTTTACAAGATCTAATGATTTTTTTTTCTATAATTGTAGATTGTGCCTTGTCCATTGTTAGCACTTGCAATTTACTTGGAAGTTGTTTCGGTGTTGCCCTACAAAAGGTCAACGACTGATGCAAAACTTAAAGGTAAAACCTAAATTATCATATCTTTGCATATTCATAAATAAAATATGTTGTCTTTTAACATTTTAGCTTCTGTTGTGTTTTTTGTTTTTTTTAACTCATGTAGTTCAATGAAATAATGGGTCAAGCTTCCGAATCTAGGTTCGGTCTGGAGAAGGACCATAGTGGGTACTTAACCAAATACCAAAGGTTTCGTTGATTCAAATGAAACTTGAGGGACTAAATTTAAGTATTCAAACCTCTATCATGATCATGGATATTGGCTAAGTCTCAACTTATTAGGAGGTAAGAAATGACCCCTCTTTCTTCTTTAGAAATCTAGCACATCATATTAATATTTTTTTCTTCTTTTCATCCTGAAGGAAAGTAATCTCCAGGACGTTTATTTTCAGAAAAGGGATAAAGCTGGGTTTGCAAGCTAAGTCTATGAAGTTTTGTATGCAGAAAAAGGACCAGTACGTGAAGATTGTTAGCACATCCTGATCACTTGATCTATTCAGAAACGGATAAGTTAATTTGCATGATTGTGGTTTGATAAACTTAATTTTGTGGTTGTCATGAACTTATGGTCATGTTTGGATAGCTTAGCTTGTAGTAATTGTAGAAGTTTATAAACTTAACTTAAGTGAATGTACATATATGTTGTACCAGTTTTTGGTTGAGACAAGATGTATAAAACGCAACTGAATGTATATATGTTGACAATGGTTTTGTGAATGTATATATGTTGTACAGGTTTGTGTGCAAAAAAATTATTTTATCTATTCGTGATGCATTTTCTAATCAACATAGACAACAATTTTTTAACCGTTGTGAAAAGTATGCAAAGACAATGGTTTAAAACTAAATTTGGAAGAAAGACAACAGTGTATTTGTTGTCAAAAGCATATCTACGATCAAAATTATTGCAAAACTGGCAATTACAACGGTTTTATATGTTGTAGAACTGTTGTCATTGGTATTAAAAGACAACGCTTTAAATCCGTTGCATGACTGTTGTCTAATATGATCAAAGATAACGGTTTTAAACCGTTGTTTTTTACCGCACATTTAACAACACTGCCAATACAACGGTTTTAAAGAGCCTATGACAACGGTTTTTAACCGTTGTCTTTTAATATTTTTGTTGTAGTGATAAGATTCTTTGTGAACACCCGGCCGGGCAAGGCCTGGGCAAGCTCATAGATACTTAACTTATATATATAGCTCTCGATATGCATTTGGCCGGATAAAGGTTGAACAAACGTAAGATTCTCTATGAACACCCGGCTGGGCAAGACTTGGGCAGACTCAGAGATACTTAACTTTGTATATATAGCTCTTGATATGTGTTCGGCCTAGTAAAAGCTGAACGAACATAAGGTTCTCTATGAACACCCAGGTAAACTGAGAGATACTTAACCTTATATATATAGCTCTCGATACACGTTCGGGCAGGTAAAGGATGAACGAACATAAGGTTCTCTGTGAACACACGGCCAAGCAAGGGCCAAGCGAACCCAGAGATATTTATATATATATATATATATATATATATATATATATATAAGGTTGAACGGATATAAGGTTCTCTATGAACACCCAACCAGACAAGGCCTGGATGGACCCAGAGGTACTTAACCTTATATATATATTGCTTTCGATATGCGTTCGGCTGAGTAAAGGTTGAACGGATATAAGGTTCTCTTGAACACCCTACCGGGCAAGACTCAGATGGACTTAATAATATTTTATCTCATAAAACTCTTTATACATACACTATCATTCAGATGAGGATAGATGGAACATAGGATGTTGGTGCGGGAAGCATCCGACGATTGAACCTTAGTTTTGATAATGACAAAGGATTCAAAGTTAAGTTAGTGTGTGATCTAACATGTTTGAATGAGTGTTTCAGGAAACTCCTAGCTGCGGTTAGGAAGGTGAAAAACCCTAAGGGGTGGTAACCTTAGGTCCTAGGGGGCGGTAACCCTAGGTGGAGGAAAATCCTAAGGGGCGGTAACCTTAGGTCCTAGGGGGCGGTAACCCTAGGTGGAGAAAAACCCTAGGGGGCGGTAACCCTAGGTCCTAGGGGGTGGTAACCCTAGGCGAAAAGTCCAGTCGGTCTGGAGGACCGGACTGGCATCAGGTAATTTTCCTGAGTGGAGTAGGTGAGGACGCGTTCCCCGTAGAGGGAACAGTAGGCGTCGGGTCGACCTAGGATTTCCGGTTGGAAATCCGAAGACTGTCAGCTCTTTTTCACTTATGAATTATCAGATTCTAACATTGTCTTGCAGGGTATGCAATTGCTCGGACTAACCTTGTTTTGCAGGAGAAGCGGCTCCTGGAAAAAGGAGGTCCGGGCGCCCGGGACCAACTTTTATCCCCTGCGCGACTTCACCACGTGGAGCAACCTAGTTGGCTGGCCACGCCACACTCCAGGCGCCTGGAAAGGCCCCAGGCGCCCGGAACCTCATATAAAAGGAGGGTTGAGGTGCAGCTTTAAAAAAAAAACAATCTTCTAAACATCTTCTAAGCAATCTCCGTGCGACAAGCTGCTAACGTCTCAACTCAGAAGTGCTGCAACGACAACCCGGAGCTTCAGTTTTAGTCTTTTTATTGTCGGTACAATATTAATTACTGCTTAAATTGTACTTAGCTTGTAATAGCTTTTATGAATTATAGTTGTTGCCCATCGGAAGCGATCAAGGATCGCGGGCCTTCGAGTAGGAGTCGTCACAAGGCTCCGAACGAAGTAAATCTTTCGTGTCCACTTTATTTACTTTCCGCTGCGTTATTTCTGAACAAGCTTTTATGATTTCGAAAAATGAAATAGCCACGAGCGCTATTCACCCCCCTCTAGCGCTTTCGATCCATCAATTGGTATCAGAGCGGGGTCATTTTGAATCGGTGCAACCACCATTCAAAATATTTTTTCGTGGTATTTTTTAGATTTTCGGAGTCGATTAGAATTTAGCCTCATAGCTATATTCTAATTCTTTTTCCCTCGAATCAGTTTTTCTCGGAATTGGTGCAACACCACCCGAGTTCATGATCCATTTTTTTTCCTTCAGCACTACTAAGCCAGGACCAAGTTCTGGGACATTTTGTTGGTTGTTTTTCGTTTTAGGTTAATCTGAAAATGGCCCTTCAAGAAGGCTACAGTACAGCCCGCCCTCCGCTATTCACCGAAGACGACTTCGGGTACTGGAAGGGTCGGATGGAGGCATATCTCCAGACTCACTTTGAAGTCTGGATGATTGTCAAAATCGAATTCCAATTACCATCTGATAGTGCCGGCAAACCACTACCGTACGAGGACTGGGATGCATCTTTGATCAAGAAGGTGGAAGCTAATGCCAAGGCAACCTGCACCCTCCAGTGTGGCCTATCAAAAGAAGAACTCAACCGCGTCGGCCCCTTCAACAGCGCCAAAGAATTGTGGGAGAAGCTAATTGAACTTCACGAAGGGACATCCGACACCAAAGTAAGTAAAAGAGACTTAATTTTTAATAAATTATTTAACATCAAATTGCAGGAAGGTGAAACAGCTGCCCAACTCCATGCCCGGATTCAAGATCTGCTCAATGGTCTTCATGCAATTGGACAGAAGGTAGACAACCGGGACATCATAAGGTATTCTCTAAACGCCTTTCCAAGGAACACCTTGTGGGCATCCATAGTAGATGCCTACAAGGTCTCCAAGGACTTATCTACCATTAAATTAGATGAACTTTTTGCAGAATTCGAACTTCACGAACAGACTAATGCACGCCCGACCGAGAAAGGGTTGGCTTTGGTTGCAGGAACAGGGAGATCGCGTGAGTCAAAAATCAAGCGAAGAACCGAACCTGAGTCAGAAGAAGAACCAGATTCGGAAGACGATGATGAACTTACAACCGAGATAGTCAACTTAGTAAAGAAGCTCTGTAAAAAGAAGGGCTTCAACAAAAAGGATCTCAGAAAAGCCATCCAGTCTAAAGAAGCCCAGCCAAGCTCGAAGGTTAAATTCGAAGTGACCTGCTACGGGTGCAATCAGAAGGGTCACATCAAGGCAAATTGCCCGAACCAGAAGGATTCAAAGAAACCCAAAAGAAAGAAGGCATTGAAGGCAACATGGGACGAGGAATCCGACGACGAAGAACTGGAACAGACGAACTTTCTCGCTTTGACAGCGAGGGACTACACCAACGGATCCGGAAGTGAGGACGAATCGGAAGCCGAGTCCGAGAGAAGCCACGGATCCGCATCCGTTTCCGAAGGGCCGAACCCCTCTGTAAGTAAAAGTCATTTATATAGTTTAATTAATTATTTAATGCATAAAGTAGCTAAGTCCAAGATTCGAATCAAAGCGCTTCTAAAAGAGGTAACACTCCTTAAAGAAACGCCTAACAACGAATCCTTAACTGATCAAGTTCAGACTGGAACCTCAACTCAAGTTCAAAAACTTGAGGAAGAGAATTCCAATCTGAAAAGTCAAGTCAAGGATTTGAAAACAACCCTAGAGCGATTTTCCTTGGGATCCAAGAATCTTGACTTGATTCTTGGAACTCAAAGGGCAATCTACAATCGAACTGGACTAGGATATAAAAATAAATATAAATATTACCTATCCTTAATAAACAAACCAAATAGTAAATCAGTCCAAGCTTGGGTTGCCAAGTCCAATCTGATCAATCAAGTAGGACTTGGACATTACTCGGTTCCTAAGGATCAAATACATTACCTCGATAAACTTTATCGAGGCTATGATCCAGGGGGAGCTAGCAGAAAAACAATTAAAATTAATAATTCAAATTCAAATTCAAAAATCGTAATTAATAATTAAAATTCAAATTCAAAACTCGTAATTAAAATTTAAAATTCAAATTCAAAATTCGTAATTAAAATTTAAAATTCAAATTCAAAATTCGTAATATAAACTTAAAATTCAAATTCAAAATTCGTAATTAAAACTTAAAATTCAAACTCAAAATTCGTAATTAATAATTAAAACTTAAAATTCAAACTCAAAATTCGTAATTAATAATTAAAATTTAAAATTCAAACTCAAAATTCGTAATTAATAATTAAAATTTAAAATTCAAATTCAAAATTCGTAATTAAAACTTAAAATTCAAATTCAAAATTCGTAATTAAAATTTAAAATTCAAATTCAAAATTCGTAATTAAAACTTAAATTAAAATTAAAATTTAAAATTCAAACTCAAAATTCGTAATTAAAATTTAAAATTCAAATTCAAAAAATACGAAATTAATTATTAATCTAATAGAAGGAGGGTCCAGAATAGCTGGCAACTCCGAAATCTATTTACCCGACAGGGTAACCGAACTTAATCTACCCGAAATGGGTAAACAAGAGTAGATTACCTGGATGGGTAAATAAGGATAGATTAAAAAGGGTTAAATTTTAACTTGAAGCACAGTACTGGTGAAGTTTTTTGGATGATAGTACGTTGGGAAAACTTGGGCATCGCATGTCTAGGAAGATATGGCTTCGACCTGGTGCATTTGGCCAAATGGAACTAACCGAAGCTACCCTTAAATGGATCCTAACTAGTTAGACCAAGGTTTAGTATTAAGTTCAATGGGTAGGACTATTTGGAAAACCTCAAAGGCTTGGTTACTTTAATGAGCTCCTTGTGACTCACCATAGCCCAGAAGTTTATCCAAAGAATGCTTACTTGTTTAACCCAAAGCTAAACCTGAATCTAACATAAAGTTAAACTAAGCCCTAAAAATTAAACTAATTCATCTCACAGAATAATAGGAGCCCCTGATTGAAAACATAGATCGGGTGAGATGACTAAGCAAACTAAATTTTAAATCTTACTTAAGTTAAGTTAAACATTTTCAAAATTAAATTGACTTAAATATTTTCAATTTTAAAATTAACTTAAACATATTTTTAAAATCAAATTAACTTAAACATGTCTTTAATCAAATCAACTTAAACATCTTTAACTTAATCATTTTCAAAATTAAATTAACTCAAACATTTAAAAAAAAACGAACAAACAAGGGTCAAAAACCAGGGGCGGGCGCCCCCGGTATTCGGACCCAGGGCGCCCGCAGAGAACCCGGGCGCCCCGCCTCACACGACCCCGGGCGCCCGGACTCCCTTATAAATAGGGGGCAGGGGGCGCCCCCTACCCTTGCACCACCAAGTTTTCCCTAAGCCTTTCCGACATCACTGCGAAAACTTTCAAATTAAAATTTCGCGTGGTTAATACGGAGTCTCAAATCAACCGAGGTCGTCAGTTCTAAAATTTCTTACAATGGCCCCTCGGTAAAATTTCTATCCCTTCCTAAACTTTATTCCAATTTATAATGCTTGTTTATTTCTTAGTGTAATATTAGTTTTAAATTTAGGAAGCGTTCTAAATCTGGTGCTGGGCCCTCTACACCGAGCATTGACCCTAGGTTTCCCACCGACGAACTTAGGATTAAGTTTCAGTCAACAAACTACATGGCCATTAGAACCAAGTGTATAGATAGAGCGTTCTTTCTACGCTCTTGTGTTCCAGCCTCCGAGGCTATAACCCACTATAGGTTGTGAAACCTTGTTGAGTGCACCAGCCCGATAAACATAAGTTTATGTGCCAAATTTTACAACAACCTAGTAAAAATAGACGACTTCTCCTATACCACTAGGGCAGCTGGCATAGATATCACATTATCTCCCACTACCATTCGTGAGTTTCTAGGGTTACGAGAGTCACCCTGCACCTTTTTGTGCTATCCTCCCAGGGAGCTACCTTTTGGAGATCCCTACTCACATATTACCCTCGATACGATCTATTCGTATTTCTTTGAGGACCAGCGTGATCCCACTGAGACCCAGTTTAGGTCAGTTACCCTTAGAGTTCAGGACTACGCCCTTTATAGGGTTCTAGTGCTTTGCATTCTACCGCTGACCACTCACGACATTGCGGTGATGCGTCCATTTCACTCCTTTCTTCTCTATGCCCTGTGTCATAGGTTAGACATAGACATCAGCCTACACATCTTTTCCACTATTATTTACGCAGCTGGATACGTGACCAGCAGACGAGTACATATGCCTTACTGTCACATTCTGACAGCTTACATGTCCTCCTTGCACATTGATGTCACCAGAGGTGACATCCGCCACATGACCGAGTTTGACATCATAGGAGCCAGGAACTTTTCCCTAGCAAATATCCATATAGATGATGAGGGTACCATGTCCTGGTGAAGGGGGGCACAGCACCAACAGGCGGAGGAGGCAGAGCAGGATGAGTTCATGTTGGCACTATTTCCTGAGGAGGCTGCTCCTGCCCCACCACCACCTCGAGCATCACGCCCAGCTTCCCGCACTCTAGCTGATCGAGTTTCCGGGCTAGAGAGGGCTATGTCGAGTCTCCAGAACGAGAGCTCCGAGTTTCATCAGGACATGCGACGAGCGGTCTCCGATCTTCGACGAGAGGTCCGACAGGAGGTCTCCGACTTACGACGAGACGTACGGTAGGAGATCTCCGACCTGCGCCGAGATCTACGAGAGGACGATCGAGCTCGTCACACTGAGCACCTGACACTACTCCGGTCGCTGGGTTCCGGACCACCTCCTTCATCATCGCAGTAGCTCCGACTGTAGCTCTATTATAACTCTAGTACAGCATGTAGCAGCATGTAGCAGCTCTATTATGACTCTCTTATCTATGTCAACTTTTTACTTCAGACTTGATTGATTATGCCTTAATCTAATAGATCAATTTTTTTTTAAAAAAAAAACTATTTTAATCACATTTTTAAAATACTAGGCAAAACTTTGATTGTTTCAAAATCCCTACTTTACTAGACTTTCAAAAGTCGGATTTAGCCTAGGATATCCCCCTAGAAATCATGTTCCCCCAGGACTTAGCCAGAGCATCTCACAAACACCTAGGTATACCTTGATTGTGTGTGTAAAATATAGAACGGTGTGAGATACATAGGGTACAGCCTGGACTCAAGAATGTTTATCTTTGTGCATCAAAATGAGTCTGGGCGTTAAATACGTGATTAAAAGTAATCAAATCAAGTCTTCCAGCCTTAGTCAAATCTAACTGGATCAATTGACTTGACTTAACTAACCAAGTGAACACTGTTGCCCTCTAGGCAATCAGCAAGTAGCTAAATGGTTAGACAGTTGGTGAAGGAAATAATAAGTTTAAGCATGTCTGTACTTAAGGGATCTGATACCTGATCAAAACAAATCTTTACTCATGCTTGGAATTTAGGGCTCTGATACCTTACTAAAACAAAATGACAAGCTATTAAAAAAATAAGGTTATCGCTTCTCCTTTGCCTTAAGCATTCTTGAAATTCATTTCAAAGCAGCTTTTTCAAAAACTTTCTCCAAATTTTAAACTCTCAAGTGTCCTCTGTTCTGAAATTTTTTATCTTGTTAGAAAGTTATTTAAGCTAAAACTTTTTAGAAAATTCGTTAAGTTAAAATTTTTTTTAAAGCTTTGAAAATTTTTAAATTGAAATTCTTCCTTGAATATTTTTTTTCAGAAAATTTCTGAAGCTGAAAATTTTGTTTGAAAATTTTTAAAGTTGACATTTTTTTTGACAATTTCTGAAGTTAAATTTTTTTTGAAAATCTTTCTGTGAAAATTTTGGAAACTCCTCAAAACACACTAAGTTAAAAAGAGTTCCTCTTGGCAAATCACTTCAAGCAAAATCAATTGATAAAATTTTGAAAAATATTGCTATTCTAAGGTGTTACCTTTCACTTGCTCTTTGCCTAAGTTAAAATGTTTTCTGCTAAATTCTGTCTTGAAAAATTAAGTTTTTCAAAACTAGCTTTTTTTTATATATGGCAAAGGGGGAGAGTAGAGAAATTCAAATTCAAAATTCAAATTCAAAGAAAGAGTAGAGAAATTCAAAGAAAATATTTTAAAGGGAGCTTGTATTAAGGGGGAGCTATGTTCATGCTCATCTTGCTATCACACTTATCTTGTGTCTTGTGCTTATACATAACAGCATATTTCTTTTACTTAACATTGAATTTCGGTTGCCATTATCAAAAAGGGGGAGATTGTTGGTGCGGGAAGCATCCGACGATCGAACCTTAGTTTTGATAATGACAAAGGATTCAAAGTTAAGTTAGTGTGTGATCTAACATGTTTGAATGAGTGTTTCAGGAAAGTCCTAGCTGCGGTTAGGAAGGTGAAAAACCCTAAGGGGTGGTAACCTTAGGTCCCAGGGGGCGGTAACCCTAGGTGGAGGAAAACCCTAAGGGGCGGTAACCTTAGGTCCTAGGGGGCGGTAACCCTAGGTGGAGAAAAACCCTAGGGGGCGGTAACCCTAGGTCCTAGGGGGTAGTAACCCTAGGCGAAAAGTCCAGTCAGTCTGGAGAACCAGACTGGCATCAGGTAATTCTCCTGAGTGGAGTAGGTGAGGACGCGTTCCCCGTAGAGGGAACAGTAGGCGTCGGGTCGACCTAGGATTTCCGGTTGGAAATCCGAAGTCAGACTCGGACAGTCCGAACACTGTCAGCTCTTTTTCACTTATGAATTATCAGATTCTAACATTGTCTTGTAGGGTATGCAATTGCTCGGACTAACCTTGTTTTGCAGGAGAAGCGGCTCCTGGAAAAAGGAGGTCCGGGCGCCCGGGATGGATCCGGGCGCCCGGAGGTCCGGGCGCCCGGGACCAACTTTTATCCCCTGCGCGACTTCACCACGTGGAAACCTAGTTGGCTGGCCACGTCACACTCCAGGCGCCCGGAAAGGCCCCAGGCGCCCGGAACCTCATATAAAAGGAGGGTTGAGGTGCAGCTTTAAAAAAAAACAATCTTCTAAACATCTTCTAAGCAATCTCCGTGCGACAAGCTGCTAACGTCTCAACTCAGAAGTGCTGCAACGACAACTCGGAGCTTCAGTTTTAGTCTTTTTATTGTCGGTACAATATTAATTACTGCTTAAATTGTACTTAGCTTGTAATAGCTTTTACGAATTATAGTTGTTGCCCATCGGAAGCGATCAAGGATCGCGGGCCTTCGAGTAGGAGTCGTCACAAGGCTCCGAACGAAGTAAATCCTTCATGTCCACTTTATTTACTTTCTGCTGCGTTATTTCTGAACAAGCTTTTACGATTTCGAAAAACGAAATAGCCACGAGCGCTATTCACCCCCCCCCCCCTCTAGCGCTTTCGATCCATCATAGGACTCTCTGTATATGCCTGGCTATCAAAGGTTGGACGAGTTTAAATTATCTGAAGGTGTAGTACTCCTAAAATGTAGTTCTAACATACATGCTTTGTGACTCCTCAAGTGAACTTATAGCATAATAAGAGTATTATATTAGTTTCTGAACAAGTTTTTGTAGTGCTTAATGTATGGTTGAGCAGATTAATATAATAACAAGTAAGGTAGCCGACTTGGTGGAGCAACTAAGAAGTGTTTAGCAGGCAAACAACAGACAATATTTTGACAAACTGTCATAATTGTTGGGGAATATTCCCTTGACATCTCCTTTGAAAACTAATTTGTTTCTCATTAATGAATTAGTTACAATAACATTTTCCTTCAATAACTTTAGTAATGATGCGGAGCATAAACGACAAAAGAGGTACATCTATGGGATAAAAAAAGATTCCACAGAACTATCATGAAACACTCAGGTTATACTTTCTTCCATCACCTAACAAGCTCTAACAAACTGGGGACCACCTCACGATCACGGAGCTTATGTGAGGTGGTATAAAAGGGGAATGCTATCCGTTGGTAAGGTACACAATCATTTGCATATGAAGTTATACTTTCTTACACTTTCGCTATTATTCTTCTTCCACTTTCAAGCGAGGAGACTGAATTGAGCGTTGGAGGGTCTAGCCAGGGATTCCCACCCCAGTCTTAGGTCACTAACATTTTGTTGGCTCGTCCGATTGTGTGCAGGATCGTTGAGGAGTCCCTTTAGATCTCAAGAAAGTCATTATTCTTTGGCCAACTACCCATCAGAGCCAGCGCACCATCTCATAGCCTCAGACATGATCAAGGGTATTTAAGGTAATTTTGATATTTCTCGTATTTATAGGAGAGGATTTGTTTTAATCCGCATCCTGATTTGGGTTAAGATCGGTAGTTATATACTTTCTTTTTGGATAAAAGATTTATTTCCTTTCTTTACAAGATTAGAATTAAGATATGTTAATTATTTATACTTTCCTTTTCAGATAAAAGATCTATTTCCTTTCTTTACAAGATTGGTCTTAAGATATGTTAATTAGAATTTCTTTCTTTTATTTGAATCTTAGGTTGTGGTCTATATAAGAGTCATGTTTAGATATTGAATGATTATTCTCTATTCTTAATAAAAGTTTCTTTTGTGGAGGTTCTTCTTCTTGATTACTCCTTAATCACCTTTTCTCATCAACCTTCAAGATAATCGCTATCTTGTTAACATCAGTTGGTATCCGAGCCATGAGAAGGTCATCGTCAAATCCAATGGTGGGTCATCATGGTAGTAGTCACGGTTGCAACAATAGGTAGACTTTGATGGAGGAAGCTGAGAACCGTGGTCATAACTTCCAAGATATAATGATGATTAAGGATTTATAGAGGTAAGTTGCAAAGTTGACCCAACATAAAGCGGTGCGAGATCTTGAAAATTGTGAGATTGCTTTTCGTGGATCTAAATCTTCCTTCAAGAACGCATATCATCAGCGGGATACACCTCAGGAATGTCATGGGTGAGAGGAGCCTGTTGGAGACTTTGAATTTTGGGATCTGCTCAAATTTTTTAGTTCATTGTAAGTATAGGACTTCATTGACTGGATTAACGAAGTAGAGTGAATCTTCAACTACAAACAAGTTTCAGATAGGATGAAGGTGAAGTTAATTGCCATTAGACTTAAGGGGTGAGCATTAGCATGGTGGCAATAGATGTAGTGCTCTTGAGACAAATAAGGTAAATCCCAAATAACTGACTAGGAGAATATGAAGGAAAAATGGAGTACTTCCTTCCCTTCACCTACACCCAAACTTTATTCCAACGACTTCACTCGTTGAGATAGGGTGCGAGAACGCTTAATGAATTACCATCTGGTGGACCAAAATGATCTATCAGAGATGGAGGAATAGAAGGTGGCACGATACTTAGGGTCTACTCTTGGCCTTGTAAGATGCCCTTAGTCGTCATTAATTTTTAATGGTGTCAGAGGCCTTTCAGCATGCACTGGTGGCTGAAAAGCAACATAATTGAAAACTAGTGGGCAGAAGCGACCAGAACAGTTGTCCAAGTCGCTCTCTAAATTCTCATCCTTCACAACAACAACTATAGCAGCAGTCATTGCAGCGACCACTATAGCGGTCCCCATAGGTTTATTCTTAGATCCCTATAAGATGTTATTAATGTGGTGAATAGTGATATGGTGCACCAATGTAGGAAGCCCCCTTTCTACTAATCCCAAGGGCAAAAACTTGCTGATCGAGGAAGATGTGATAGAAGATGCAATAGCAATTGTTGACTCGATGTATAATGTTGGTGCAACCTTAGGTCAAGGTTGACCTGGTTGACCTGACTCGAGTTGACCTGACTCGAGTTGTATTTTGATGTTTGACTTAGGAAGATTGTTGGTGCAACCTTAGGTCAATGTTGACCTAGTTGAGTTGTATTTTGATGTTTGACACTCGTGGAAGAGTTGTATTCTTGATATGGGACAAGAATAGATGTTTGGGAGATTATTGGTGCAACCGTAGGTCAAGGTTGACCTGGTTGACCTGATTCGGGAAAAAGTCCAAGTATGGAGACTTGGCAACGGAAAAGTCCAAGCAGGGAGCTTGGCACTGGAAAAGTCCAAGTATGGAGACTTGGCACTGGAAAAGTCCAAGTATGGAGACTTGGCACTGGAAAAGTCCAAGTATGGAGACTTGGCACGGAGAAGTCGAAGCAGGGAGCTTGGCACGAGAGAAAGTCCTGGTGAGGGCAGGGGGAAAGTCCTAACTGGGATGTTAGGCGGTGTGGAAAGTCACAGTGAGTGAAGCAGGCGGTGGAAAAGTCCTAAGCGGGATGTTAGGCAATGGGAAAGTCCTAATGGAATGTTAGGCGGTTGGAAAGTCCTGGTGAGTGAAGCAGACAGTGAGAAAGTCCTAGCGGGATGTTAGGCGGTGTGGAAAGTCCCGTGAGTGAAGCCGGGCAGGGAAAATCCGGATGGATCAGGGTGATCGGACATCCGGTGTGGAGAAGTCTAAGTGGGTCAAAAGGATTGGCCGGACACTTAGCGGGAGTGCTAGCAGTCAAGGAGTGGCCGGATGCTAGGCGTGATGTACCAACAGTCAAGGTTGACCGGATGTTGGTGTGGAAGCCTTAGGTTTAGGGTTGAGAAGTTTGGATCTGGTGACCGATCCAATGATATGCTCATCGATCGGTCGGTGACCGATCGGTGACCGATCGATATGCTATCGATGGTTATCGATCGGTGCCGGAGACCGTCGAGAAGGAGATCGATGGTAAACTAGCGAGAGAGAAGCTGATCGGTCTACGGACCGATCGGAGTTTCTCGAGGGCGTGGACCGATCAGGAGGTTTCTGATCGGTCCATGGACCGTCGAGGAAACAAGCGAGCTTCTTCCGATCGGTCCGTCGGGATGTTCTGATCGGTCCACGCCGATCAGGTTCTAGCCGTTGCGACACAACGGCTAGTTTCTTCATTGTTTCTTCTTCGGTATATACGGGGGGCATCTTGCGCAAGACTCTTTCTTTTCCTCCTTAGAACTTACTTCTGCTGCTGAAGTTTCAGCTTCGACTGAGCTTTGTTGAGCTCACTTCAAGCCCCGCGTGACTGAGCTGCTTGTTGGCATTCGTCCGTGAAGTTGTTGCTTCCAGGACTTCAGTCGACGACAAGAAGGCAAGCTTGTATTGTTACATTCATTGTATTTACTTCTTGTATTCCTTGTACTCTTAGCTTGCTGTTGCAAGTGATTGTGGCGAGGTTTCTCCACCCACAAGGAGTTTGATTTAGCCGGTTTTCCGGGGACTCATCCACCGACGGATTGATAGGCTTCGTCCACCTTACGGACACGCCGAGGAGTAGGAGTTTCATCTCCGAACCTCGTTACATCCTTGCGTAGAGGTTTGATTTCTTCTCCTGTTTTCTTTCTGCATTTAGTTTCCGCTGCGCTAACCCTAGTTTGTAGAAAGAAACGCGAGCAATTGGGGTCGGCTATTCACACCCCCCTCTCTAGCCGAGTACGTAGGATCCTAACAAGTGGTATCAGAGCAAAGGTTTGCTCTTCATCGGATTAACACCCGGGGAGCACAAGCTAGAGGATGGATCTACTCGGAGAAGATGTCACCATTCCACCATTCTACGAATGTGGTGACTTCGCGTATTGGAAGGTAAGGATGAAGTACTTTCTTATGACTAACATAATGAATTGGTTTTGTGTACAAGAAGGTTTTATTCCTCCGGTGGATAAGGAAGGAAAACCACTTGAGAAGAAGGAGTGGACAAAAGAACAAATTCACAAATCCGAAATCAACGAAGAGGTAACGAGAATAATTGAATTTTCATTGCCTACTAACATCTTGTGTAAGATAGGTTACAACAATGCCAAGGAATTATGGGATAACTTGGCCAAGTACCATGAGGAGAGTTCCACTTCAAGCCATGAAGAGAAGCCTAGTGAGCCAAGTAGCTCACATCATGGAGGGAGCGAATTGGGAGTTGAGGGCTACTCAACATCCAAGGAAGAAGAGGAGGAGAGTTCCTCTTGTTCAAGATCGGAGCAAGAAGAAGATTCTACCTCCGAAAGGGATGAAGAAGAAAGCTCATCTCCATCCACAAACCTAGGTAACTCAAACACTTTAATTTCGAGCAAATTACATATATTATGCTTTGAGTGTAGGGAGTATGGACATTACAAGAGCAAATGTCCAAAGAGAGTTAGGAAGACTCCACCGGCGCCTAAGGTCAAGGAAGCCGGAGGCCCGATACGCAAAGGCAAGGAGCACGTGGTGTGCTTCCAATGCAAGCGAAGGGGACACTATAGGAGCCAATGTCCGAGGGGGAGGCAACCTCACAAGGACAAGAAACCAAGCACATCAATAGGGGGGGCTAAGGCAAACCCTAAGGTAATCTCTAATGTTCACTATTGCAATTCTAATAAAACTCATGCTAGTAGTTTTGTTGCAATTGTTAATAATGATAAGCATGTTAACTTTAGGAACCAATACATGTGCTTAGGAGCTAAACATGTTAGCCTAGGTAAGGATAACACTAGAAATACCAACTCTAGGATTAACGCTTCTAAAGTTAAGGAAAACCTAGGTAGAAATCCCAAGAAGACTAGACACATGCCTAGGAATATCTCAAGAGAAAATGACAAATTAACACTTGAGGTATTAGAGAGGGAAAATCAAGTCTTGAGGTCAAGACTTGATAATTTAGAAAAGGCTCTTAAAAACATGGAGAAGTCATCTCTAGGGTTTAAGAGTCAAAAACCCAAGTCCAAGGACAAGAAAGGTTTGGGTCACAAACCTAAGTCCCAAGTGGTCAAGCCCACTTATCATAGTGTTCCATTCGATTATGGAACAAAACCTAGGGCTAGGAAGACCACCACCAAGGTCACAAGGAGAGACCCCTAGAGTTGATCTTGATGAGTCCCAAATGACCAAGGCTTCAAAGCCTAAGAGGGTCATTAGGAGGATTGCTAGGGAAGTCATCCCTAGTGAATATTTAGTGAACCAAATGAGCTCACATAGATATTGGGTTCCTAGGAGCATCTTCTCTACCCCATAAATGGGTTAGAGAGTGTCAACTCCAATAAGAAGGGTAGTTAACCCAACTTTGAGGAAGTTGACACTCAAGGAGCATTTTCAAGATTTTGTGAACCTTTGAAAATGGAATGGAATTATCATTTACTCCTTGGAAGAGTAAAATGTGCCATTATGGAAAAGAATGATTTTAATTGGCACAATTTGGGAAAATCTAGAGAACTCTCGAGGAAAAATGAAACATGCCAAGTTTTGAGGATAAATTTGATCTTTAAGTGGCATGAATTAATCTAGAGTTCAAGAAGTGTCAAAATTAGGATTTTGGGCATTTTAGAGCAATCTAGGATTAAATTTGAAGTTAGCCAAGTGGTTAAGGATACTTAGATAGGTAATCTAGGTATATTTATTTATGCTAAATCTTGCCATGATTGTTTGCCCTCACATGTCATGACATCATGTTTAGGTTTATTATCATTTGAAATGTCATGATAATGCTTAGGCTAGTTTTTATGTCATGTTTATTTAAGTTTCAAACTTTATGCCATGACATCATGACATTGGCACATGTCTTCATTTATGATACCATTTTATGCCATGTCATCATCTCTTGCATTAATAATCAATCGAATTGATTTAAGGATGAAAAACACATTTTGATATTGAGATCAAATTTGTGTTTAGAAAATGCATGAGACCTTAGTCTAAGATACCTAAACTCATATCTCACATCGAAATTGTCATGGATGTGTTTGATACACTTTAGATGTGTGTGAGATATTAGGATCATGAATTAGGATCAAGGTGCATAGTTCTTGTACCTAGATGAGCCTAATTCAAGAAATGAAGGATCATAGGGAAAGCTTGTGTACAAGTCATGTACATCTAGCCCTAAGATTATGGTCCTAAATTCAAATGGTTTTAAAAGCATTTTAAAATTGATTTGAAAAACCTTGATGAAGCTTTCCTAGTGATAGCATTCATCATTGAACATTGTGATACAAAGTTGAGTTAAACTTGAACTATTTCAAAGTTTTTGAACTTTGTATCAAGATTGAAAAATGGAAGTTATTTTCATAGAAAACTATTTTCCATGATAGTATATGTTATGAGGAATGTATCCTCAAAATTTCACAATTTTTCGAATTTTCTGGAATTTTCTAGGAGTTTCTGAATTTCGGGAAGGAAATTTCGAAATCTGCCTATCAGAGTCTGGGGACCGATCCAGGTAAGTCCTGATCGGTCTGTGGACCGATCCAGTGAAGCATGGATCGGTCTGCAGACCGATCCAGTAAGAACCAGAGAGCTTGGTGCGATCTAGTGAAGGCCTGATCGGTCTGGGGACCGATCCATGGGGTTTCTGATCGGTCTGGGGACCGATCAGAGCGTGTCAGTTTCTGATTTTCAGCTGTTGGTCTGAAATTTCAGCTAGGAGTTGAGTTTCGGGTTTCTAAAGGTTTGAAACTCTCCAAGACATTGTTGGTGCAATGGTCAAGGGGGAGTTGACCTTTAGGGGGAGTTTTTAACTAATTGTTAAGGGGGAGTTGACTTTGAGAGGGAGTTTTGTTTACTCCTTAAAGACTTTTGAGGATTAGTGACATAGGATTGTCACTAAGTTGATTGTTGAGATTAGTATCAAGGGGGAAATTAAGAGTTTCAATGAAAGGTATGAGACTTTCATTAGGAGGAAACTCTTGACCTTGATTCTCTCTTTTTGATGTGTGTCAAAAAGGGGAGAGTGTTCATTGGAGAATTATTGGAGAACCCAAGTTAGGTTATCGGGTTAACCTAAGCTAGGGAAAGAATGTCAAGGAATGTTCAAGAAAAGAACATTGGAATTCTTTTTGATGTGTGTCAAAAAGGGGGAGAATTATTGGAGAACCCAAGTTAGGTTATCGGGTTAACCTAAGGGGAGAATGTCCAGAGAATGTTCAAGGAAAGAACATTGGACATTGGAAGATGGTTGGAAAACCTAAGTTAGGTTATCGGGTTAACCTAACTTAATTATAGGTTTTGTCAAACATCAAAAAGGGGGAGATTGTTGGTGCAACCTTAGGTCAAGGTTGACCTGGTTGACCTGACTCGAGTTGACCTGACTCGAGTTGTATTTTGATGTTTGACTTAGGAAGATTGTTGGTGCAACCTTAGGTCAAGGTTGACCTAGTTGAGTTGTATTTTGATGTTTGACACTCGTGGAAGAGTTGTATTCTTGATATGGGACAAGAATAGATGTTTGGGAGATTATTGGTGCAACCGTAGGTCAAGGTTGACCTGGTTGACCTGATTCGGGAAAAAGTCCAAGTATGGAGACTTGGCAACGGAAAAGTCCAAGCAGGGAGCTTGGCACTGGAAAAGTCCAAGTATGGAGACTTGGCACTGGAAAAGTCCAAGTATGGAGACTTGGCACGGAGAAGTCGAAGCAGGGAGCTTGGCACGAGAGAAAGTCCTGGTGAGTGAAGCCAGGCAGTAGGAAAGTCCTAACTGGGATGTTAGGCAGTGTGGAAAGTCCTGGTGAGTGAAGCCAGGCAGTGGAAAAGTCCTAACTGGGATGTTAGGCAATGGGAAAGTCCTAACTGGAATGTTAGGCAGTTGGAAAGTCCTGGTGAGTGAAGCCAGACAGTGAGAAAGTCCTAACTGGGATGTTAGGCAGTGTGGAAAGTCCTGGTGAGTGAAGCCGGGCAAGGGAAAAATCCAGATGGATCAAGGGTGATCGAACATCTGGTGTGGAGAAGTCTAAGTGGGTCAAAAGGATTGACCGGACACTTAGCGGGGAGTGCTAGCAGGTCAAGGGAGTGACCGGATGCTAGGCGTGATGTACCAACAGGTCAAGGTTGACCGGATGTTGGTGTGGAAGCCTTAGGTTTAGGACTGAGAAGTTTGGATCGGGCTGCAGACCGATCCAATGATACATGGCTCATCTGATCGGTCTGGTGACCAGACCGTCGATGCTGCGATGGTTATCGATCGATGCGGAGACCGATCAAGGAGATCGATGGTAAACTAGCGAGAAGAAGCTGATCGGTCTACGGACCGATCAGAAGGTTCCCTGATCGGTCTGTGGACCGATCAGGAGGTTTCCTGATCGGTCCATGGACCGATCAGGGACGGAACAGAAGCGAAGGCTTCTTCCCTGATCGGTCTGCAGACCGATCAGGATGTTGCCTGATCGGTCCACAGACCGATCAGGGTTCTAGCCGTTGCGACGCAACGGCTAGTTTTCTTCGCTGTTTCTTCTTCACAGGTATAAGGAGACGAGGCATCTTCTGTGCAAAAGACTCTTTCTTTTTCCTCCTTAGAACTTCTGTTCTGCTGCTGAAGTTTCAGCTTCGATTGAGCTTTGTTGAGCTCACTTCCAAAGCCCCGCGTGAGCTTCTTTCGGCTGAGCTGCTTGTTGGCATTCGTCCATGAAGTTGTTGCTTCCAGGACTTCAGTCGACGACAAGAAGGCAAGCTTGTATTGTTACATTCATTGTATTTACTTCTTGTATTCCTTGTACTCTTAGCTTGCTGTTGCAAGTGATTGTGGCGAGGTTTCTCCACCCACAAGGAGTTTGATTTAGCCGGTTTTCCGGGGACTCATCCACCGACGGATTGATAGGCTTCGTCCACCTTACGGACACGCCGAGGAGTAGGAGTTTCATCTCCGAACCTCGTTACATCCTTGCGTAGAGGTTTGATTTCTTCTCCTGTTTTCTTTCTGCATTTAGTTTCCGCTGCGCTAACCCTAGTTTGTAGAAAGAAACGCGAGCAATTGGGGTCGGCTATTCACACCCCCCTCTCTAGCCGAGTACGTAGGATCCTAACATATAATGCATCTGACAAAGTGATTTATGGTAATAGTCATGAGACTTGGTCATTCGTAAGAGTTTGCTGACTCCCAAGGATGATTCAGGGGATAATTGATTGAGAACCAATATTTTTATACTATTTGTACCTTCGCGAATAAAGTCTGCAAGATGATTATTGACAATGACAGTTGTAAAAATGTAATATCCGCTAAGGATGTCTAGAAATTATAACTGAAGATAGACCGTTATCCTAAATCCTACAAGCTATCTTGACTGAATAAAGAAATTAAGGTAACAGTAGACCGACGATGCCTCATTTTCTTTCCAATTGATAAATATTTTGATAGTTCTTGGTGTTATGTGGTGGTCATGGATGCATGCTATATATTGGTGGGGTGACCTTAGCAGTATAATCACAATGTTATTCATGATGGGCGAAAGAATACATATATCCTTCACATCAAGGGAAAAAAATTATGTTGGCACCGTGGCAAGAAGGAACTACTCTAATTCCGGTAGATAAATACTAATCTACTTTCTATATCCAGATTTTTAGATGAAGTGGAGTATGAAGTTGTATATACTTTGCTACTGTGCTAAAGCGTTGCTCCTGCCACAAACGCTAAGTTATCAGCCGAAGTACAATAGCTGCTAGCGAATTTTGATGACTTCATGTTAGAGGATCTTCCTTCTGGGCTACCGCCTATGCGAGATATCCAGTATCAGATTTACCTTATTCCGGGATCAAGTTTGCTTAATCGACCAACTTATCGCCTTAGCCCTAAGGAAATTGAAGAATTACAACATCTGGTGGTGGAGTTGCTGGAAAATGGATGCATCCGAGAGAGCATAAGCTCCAATTCCTGCCCTACTAGTGCTAAAGAAGGATGACTCATAGCGTATGTATGTTGATAGCAGAACTATCAACAAGATTACAATGAAGTATAGGATTCCAATTCTCTCTTAGACGACATGCTGGATTAGTTATCCGGTTCTAAGGTCTTTTAAAAAATTGACTTTAAAAAATGATACTATCAGATCATAATAAGGTTTGATGATGAATAGAAGACGACATTCAAGATGCAGCATAGGCTATATGAGTGGATGGTCATGTCTTTTTAATTGTCCAATGCACCCAACACCTTCATAAGGTTTATGTATTAGATCTTGCAACCCTTTATGGGAAAGTTTATGGTGGTATACTTTGACGGTATTCTCGTTTATAGTCTGACATGGCATTACACTTCAATCATCTCTGTGTTGTCTTTGAAAAACTAAAAATAGAGTGCTAATTTATAAACAAGAAGTACTCTTTCTTTATTATATCATTAACTTACCATAGCTTTATTGTGTTTACTGATAGTGTACATGCAGATCACATATAGATGTAGTCTTGGAGTGACTTCAATCGAGGACCTTGCACGATGTCAGAAGTTTCCATGGCTTAGCTTCCTTCTACCGCTAGTTCATTAGAAATATCAGTGTTCTGATTGCTCCTATCATTGATTGCCTCAAAGGAAAGGATTTCAAGTGGTTTGAAGAAGAAGGGGATAAGTTTCAATTGGTCAAACAGAGGATGATCGAAGCACCAGTTTTAGTCCTTCCTGATTTTGAAAAATTATTTAAGGTCAATTGTGATGCATCCAATATAGGAATAGGGGTGTTCTGAGTCAATCTGGGTGACTAGTTACTTTCTTTAGTGAGAAGCTCTCCGGGTCCAAAAAAATTATTTTACCTATGACATAGAGCTCTATGCCATTGTGCAATCTTTAAAGCATTGGCATCACTACCTACTATAAAAGGAGTTTATCCTGTTTACTGATCATGAAGCATTAAAGTACATCAATGGTCAACACAAGCTGAGCAAACGGTATGCCAAGTGGGTGGCTTACTTATAAGAGTTCACCTTTATGTTAAGGCACCAAGATGGAAGTATGAACTATGTCACAAATGCCTTGAGTTGGCTTTTTTCATTACTCACCACCATGAGTATCGGCGTTGCAGGCTTTGAGGTTTTTTCCAGATTTGTATACAACTGACCTATCATTTAGAAGGATATTTCAAGAGGTACATGATGATCACTGACATGATTCCATTTTACATAATGGTTATCTATTTTGTGAGTTGTAGTTGTGCATTCCATACTGTTCCCTAAGGTAGCAGATTATGAGCGAGCTTCAAAATGAGTGGGCACCTCGGACGTGATAAGACGTTGGACCCTCATCTCTACCAAATTTCTATTGGGCCAAGTTGACCAGTGATGTGACTCACTTTGTTAACCCATATTCTGTATGCTAGCGGTCTAAGGGGGTTCTAATAAATGAAGGCTTGTACACTCCTCTACCTATTCCTAAAGCTTCTTGGTTCGATGTCAGCATGCATTTCGTATTGGGATTATCTTGCATCCAACGAACCTAAGATTCACTTCTTATTGTAGTTGATAGATTCTCAAAGATTGTACATTTTGTAGCTTACAGGAAGACTGGATGCTGCTCGGATTGCCCATCTTTACTTCAAGGAGATCGTGCGTTTATATGACGTTCCTCAGTCCATGATTTCAGATCAAGATACCAAGTTCATCAATCACTTTTAGAAGAGCTTATGAGGAAAATAAGGCACACAGTTGAACTTTAATAGTGCTTACCACCCTTAGACAGATGGACAAGCCGAGATAGTGAATCAGAGTTTGGGCAATCTTGTGAGATTCCTCACAGGAACTAAACTAAAGAAGTGGGACTTAGCATTACCTCAAGTAGAATTTGCCTATAATAAATAGAAGAATAAGACCACAAGATTAAATCCTTTTAAAATTATCTATGGGTGAAATCTATCAGGAGTTCTGTACTTAGCCCCTATTCCATGTGTAGGGCAAATTAATCCTAAAGTAGATGAGATGACAAAGCATCTTTAAGGTATTCATGAGTAGGTGAAATTGGTAATTATGGAAAGCAATACCAAGTATAAAGCTTGGGTCGATAGTCATTGTCGATAGATACTTTTTGAGATTGGAGATTTTGTCTGGGCTGTATGGACTCGTGATCATTTTCTTGTTGGAGAGTATAATAAGCTAAAGGATTGAAAAATTAGACCATATGAGATACTATAAAAGATTAACGATAATGCCTACAGGTTGCACTTTCTTAGTTATCTGAAGACTTCTGATGTCTTCAATGTGAAGCACTTAATTCCTTATTCGACGGATGCTGATGAAACTAATATGAACTCGATGGTGAGTTCTTTTCAATATTGGGAGATTGATGCAGGCCCAACCTATGTTGAAGTCCAATATGACTCTTTAAACTTTAAACAGTCATAATTTTTGACTTGGGACTCGGAATCAGACTCTATCTGTCACCACACATACAAAATTTGAAAGGCAACGTTTGTTACAGGTGATACTATAACTGCCAAATTTTAGCCCCAAATTACACTGTTTAAACCCTTTTTAGAGCCTTTTTATATGTTTAATAATTTTTATTTTAGGGTATTTAAGGTTATTTTAGTATTTCTAATATTTATAGGAGAACGTTTACCTACGAGATATAAATAGTTGGTCTTATGCAGTATAAATGAATGTATCCATTTGAATAATTTTTTAGAAAATTAAAGAATAATATTCATAACAAAGTAAAAGTTGAGGGGTTAATATGTAATATTTATCTGGTTGAAGAAGTATTTTTTTCTGTTTCTATTATTTTGTTGATAATATGAAAATAAGATATTGCAAGTATCCTAGAAATTCTAATGATGATCAACTGATAGACCCATTGATGCTTTCTATTTTCTGTTGCACCCAAAGGATGTCCACATATCTCCACAATGACATGATATTCTCCACTTTGGGCCTAGACTCTCATGGCTTTGCTCTTGGACTCTCCCCAAAAGGCCTCATGCCAATGAAGATATCCTACATCCTTTTAACCCCATGATATTTTCCAAATCTTTTCAATGTGAGACTTTAATTGAACCCCAACAATCCTCCCCTCAAACGAAGGACCACAATTACTCTCATGGTCCGGGCCACCCCGCGAGCATCTAGTCACCTTAACCTGCTCTAGGCCTCCCCGTAAGCATCTGCACCCGGTCACCTTGACCTCCTCTGGGCCTCCCCTTGAGTATCCGGTCACCCTGACTTACTCGCCTCCCCATAAGCATCCAGTCATCCTGACTTGTTTTGGGCCTCCCCATGAGTATCTGATCACCCTAACCTACTTCGGGGCCTTTCCCACAAGCATCCGGTCATCCTGACCTACTCTAGGCCTCCCTGTGAGCAGCTAGATCCGGTCAATCTTGACCTACTTCGGTCCTATCTATGAGCATTCGGTCACCCTAACCTGCTTCAGGCCTCCCTACGAGCTTCCGGTCACCCTAACCTACTCCAGGCCTCCCTGCAAGCATCTAGTCACCTTGACCTACTCCGGACTCCCTGCAAACATTCGATCACCCTGACCTACTCCGAGCCTTCCCGCATATATCCGATCACCCTGACCTGCTCCAGGCCCACCCTTAACTTCGTTCAAGGCCGCCCCATAGAGCATTTGGTTTAGACCATAACTCTGATACCATTTTTTGTACCCAAAGGATGCCCACATATATTCACAATGACATGATATTATCCACTTTGGGCCTAGGCCCTCATGACTTTGCTCTTGGGCTCTCCCCAAAAGGCCTCATGCCAATGGAGATATCCTACATTCTTTTAACCTCATGATATTTCTCAAATCTTTCCAATGTGAGACTTTGATTGCACCCTAACAATTTCAAGTTTCCTAGTAAGTCAATGGATGCATCTATTTCTAAATGGTTAACTCAACAAAGATACCATGCAATGAAAATATATATACTCTTAAACTGTGATGAGGTCAAACCCTACATAAAGTAAGTTGAATTGTCTAAACAAATATTTATCCTGTTTAATTTATTTACTTGATATTCCAATTGTCTTAAAATTACTTTCTTTCCCATCTTGTATGAACAACAATTATATCTACAAAATATATCAATGGGTCCAAGTGAGGTAGCTGAAAAGTTAGAGGCCAATTTTGTATTATGGTTCAAATATATGTAAGTTAGAGAATTTTTAAAATTTTTTAATTCATGTGTATTAAGTTTGGTGCTAATTAGATATCATAACTATTTTTATAGGTAAAAGACTGTAGAATATCAAATGTATAAGATGATAAGATAATGAATCTTACATCAAGACACCTCCGTAAAATAATGTACTCTGGTTACTATGGTAATGGTCTCAAATTCCACGTGGTATAATGAGATTCACCAAAATTAATCCATAATTATGGTGTTTGTATTAAAGGATTTATGAACAACAATAACACTGAGTTTAATTACTATGGTAGACTTGACGAAATCATAGATGTTGAATATTCTGCATTACCTATAAAAAAAATATGTGTTGTTCAAATGTTCATGGTATAATCTGACCCTAAGAATAAACATCAGAATACATCCAAACTATAATTTAGTTGAGGTTAATGCAAATAAAAACTTCAATAAGTTTGAACCTTTTATTTTCTGAGTATAAGCGGGTGGGTCAAGTTTTCTATCTTAAATATCCTACGAAGAGAAGATCGAATGAATGATTGTCTATTTGTCGATTAAAGCATCGCTCAACCATAGAAATGCCGAATACCATCACTGCTTAAATCCATAATGCATTTCCAAATGACGAAATTGATAGACATTCAGTTGATTCAAAACTTCAATTCACATCTCAATTACTTGTAGATATTGATGTCACTTATGAGGAGATAGATAATGGAGAGATGTCCAACAGTGAGCATCTTGTTATACTAACAGAGTCTAGCAATGAAGACTTAGAAATTATTAATATTGATTAGTCAGATGTTAATGATGATTAAATATTTACATTATTGTTCATCAAGGAAGTTATGATTCTATATTCTTTTGTACTTATATTATCATGTTAATAAACTTTATTATGATGTGTTGTAATATTATTTTGTAGATATTATCATGGTAGAACAACAGACAGTACCACTTCATGGCCATAAATTGCTTAGGGTTGTTGAGGACATGTAAGTATTTTTTTATTAGTCATTCAATTTCATATATGACTTATATATAATATATTTTTCATACCTTAATATTTTTTTTATATGGATTTACTCCTGATGGCCACCGAGTGGTGACATATATCACATGAAAATTTAAAGAAAGAGTATGCATTTTTGGTACTATATGGATGCATATAGACCAAGAGATGAAGACTTTTTATTATAATAAATTTATGGTAAGTAAATTTAGTATATTTTTGTATTATATAATATATTTATACTTTAATGTACTAAATTTTCAACTTATAATTATAGAAAAAAATATGTGAGAGAAAGGTCACGAGGCACAATTTCAGGACACTTGGAATATATATTATGTAAAATTGTACAAAGACCTTTTTTACTATATGGAAAGAAGGGCACGAGGTCGAAATATGTTTCAAACAAGATATGGGGTGCATGGACGACCACACGAGATGTAAAAAGGTGGTAGTCAAATTCTGAAAAAGCAAAAACAATAAAAATGCAAGGCCTAGCTAGTGGCCTGAGTAGCAAAATCGCTCGACATACATTAAGATCTAGATCTATTGTTGAGCATGTCATAGATTTTGTGAGTATAATTTAAAGTTATATAAGTAAATTTTGTATTTATTAACAAACTTGTATAATTTTAGTCCAACTTATTTATGTATGCAAGAATGTGATCTTGCCCGATAGTTCACTTATATGGAGGTCTTTCTCAAGACCCACAAAAAGAAGGATGATACATTTGTGGATCCTCGATCCGAGGTCATACACAAAATTATTAACTTTATTACATTTAATTATTTCTATCTTGGCTAACTTTAGTAATTGTGATTAAATTGGATATTAATTATATTATTTTTTTCCACAAAGGAGGAAATGACTAATAGGATGACTCATGCATCTAATCCACCAGGAAGGGGGGGGGGGGGGTCACAACCTTTATTCATTGAGGCAATAAATAAGATATATTATAATGTTATTAGTGGAAGGACAAAATGTTGGGACTTTAACGTCCGCTAGAGGGGGGGATGAATACTGTCTCACCCAAATAGATCGCTTCTTCCTACACTTGTTAGTTACGCAGCGGAAATACAAACAAACAAGTAGAAAGCTATTCTAAATACAAGACAAGAAATGCAAACCAAGCTACACGATCATTTAACGTGGTTCGGAGATTAGGGCTCCTACTCCACGGTTACCCGTAAGGTGGACGATTCCGATCCGTAGGTGGATGACTCCCCGGCAAACTCCGGCTAGCTCACATAGCTCCTTGTGGGTGGAGAAACCTCACCACAACTCTCACAAGAACACTTGAGGCACTAGGGCACAGGTAAACTACTAATAGGGGTTAATCACTTCTATTTCGTCAACCTCAACCAAGCTCCCAAGTCTTGGTTATATAGGCCACAGTTTGGAAAATCTCGCCTACCAGTCGACTGCCAAAACCATCAGTCGACTGTCCTATGTGGAAATTCGACCGTTACAGTCCAATGGCTTGATACCAACCCTCTGTTCGCTCCCAGTCGACTGATGAAACCACCAGTCGACTGCAACAGTACTGCTACAGTAACGCTACATACTACTACAGTAACACTACAGTATTATTACAGTAAACCCTAATCCTAGGATTTAACCCTCGAGCACATTCACTCAACACTCGTCCTCGTCTGACCAACTTAGACCTAGCCTTCTAGCCTCCTCCATCAGCCTTGCGTCCCTCGGATGTCTCCCCATCCTTCACATCTTGCCTTCTGGAGCTTCCATCGGCCTTGTCATTGTTGTCGGGTCTTCCTTTTCCAAGAGGTCGCGCCTCCGGGACTTCATCCATTACCAAGTTACACTTGGACTTACGTTGCCAAGATTACATGCTTGGACTTACACCGCCAAGACTCATCCTTGGACTTTCCTCCTTTGCCAAGATCACACTTGGACTTTCCTTGTTGTACTTGTATCCTGCACACTCACAATGCATATCAAATACAACAATAAACGTAACTTAAACCTTTGCCCAAACATCAAAACCTAGGGTACCCAGATTGCTCCAACATAAAAAACTCTACCTTCTACGGCCTTGGCTCTCAGGACAAAGTGACATTTGATTATTTGAGGACTCCTAGGGGTTGTGCCAATTTTTCTGCTATAGAGATGCAGTCTTTAAGATGTGAAAATGAAGAACTGCGCACTCAACTGACCTCAATGAATCAGAGGATGACCGCAATGGATTAAAGGACGCCCATTGAGGAGCAGAGGAGGGTTGTTGAGGATCAGAGAAGGGCCAAAGGGACGCGAATCAAGATGCTCTCTTGGCCCATATGCCAGTGATCATTGCCTCTTGGACCCAGCACCACATGATTTTGAGTCACAAGAGACTCAAGACCCATCAGATCATGTTGATTAACTTTTTCTAAGGTTTGTTCAACTATAATTTATTTTTTTTATTTATCATACATCAATCATGCAAAATATATTTATTTTGTTTTGATATTGTAATCTGTTTATTTTTAAATATTGTATTACTATATGCTTCAGGAGTTCCTATTAATTTCTTTGATCATCATTGTCATCATATGATATTCTATACAAATATCTTTTTTATTACATGTAAAATTAATTATACATATATGTAAATTCTTTAATTATGAATATGCTACATTTTTTTAATTATACATATTATAATATATCATATTTGACTTTGTCTAGGATTTTATATTACTATCTTTTATATGGATGTATTATTTGGAGTATCTTTTATCATGATATGAATTTAGATATTTTATTCTATAAATTTGGATTTTGATACTTTATTATGGGCATTTGGATAATTTAGTTTATTTCTATGATTTTGTTTGTGATTTATTTAGATTGGGATTAGTTTAGATGAATTATGTTTGTTTGTATGTATATATTGTTTTTATATTTCCATCATCTATAATGGTTTTATATAGATATTGAAATTGTAAACAAGGTATATTCTGAATATAAAATTTTCCTATCAATTGTTTTTTACTGATAGAAATACTATTTCTGTTAGTAAATATTGAAATCCTGTTATGATACGTAGTCAGTAATTATCGACAGAAACACTATTTCCATCGATAATTACCGACAAAAATACTGTTTTCATTGATGCTTATCGGTGAAAATAGAGTTTTTGTCGATAATTACACCGACGGAATCTTATTTTCGTAACCAAGCAACGTTATGAGTCAGATTACGTCCCTATTTACGGACGAAATTTAAATTCCGTCGGTAAAATAGTCTCTGATGCATTATCTCCTGACAATCATTTTTTCGTCATAATTCTGTCGTTAATCCAATATATCGACGAAACTACAATAGTTTCTATCTATATTTTAGGTTTTTTGTAGTGTTGGTACGAGTTAAAATTATTAGAGCAAAAGGTGATATCGCTCATCTCAAGCGACCTAATATCATTGGCCTCATAACAATATATAGGCTGGTAAATCACGGAAGATATTTTGTCCTAATATAATGACCCTTTATATGGGAGAGGTCAAACACCCAACGAGATATTTTACACCCGTTGATAATTGATCTCAAACTTATTGAAATAAATACTTATATAAGTACCATGTCAACATATGGAGAGTGAAACTATGTGACATATAGAGGATTTGATGGTACGAAGCCAGTAGCTTTATTTTTTGTTTAAGGTATATTAAAATATTACTTTTGCCTTTTAATTTTTGTCTTCCATTAATAGTTTTGATGAGCCATTTTGATATATTCTTGTCATTTTATCATACAATTGATCTTCATAAATTTACTTTAATAGACTCAAGTACCATTTATCTTTATTTTTTCTTTATGTTCTTGCAATATTAAAATGTTCAAATCTGGGGATACTTATATATTGTCTAAATCCTTTAGTTCTCAGACAGTGATTCTCATTAAATGATGGGAGAATCTTTTCCAATCTGTAGAACATCATTCAAGTGATGGTAAAATAACTGACAATAGTCTCAGAATCATTCATCAGCAAACTTCCAAATTTGATATGAAGTAACAGTAGTATATAATTCTATTTGCTTACCTTGTCAACCCATTTGTAAGAGTTTTTCATACTTCAAGACTGCACTCATCTAAGCCTTAATACAGGAGAAAAAGTGTGAGGGAGTTCTTTATTGTATTTTTCAATAGGTCTCTTAGGATGCATGGTTGTACATGGGAGTAGTAGCTAGCTTCATCACAAAACTCCTCATAGCCTTCCTTTGTGATCTCCCATAAATCTCGAGGGCCAAACAATTTAAGATTTTATTTTGATGCACCTTTTGCATTACTTTTCTTTGGTGAGAGCAGGAAGTTAGAATTACAAGCCACTAGTCCCTTCAATAAAATCATCAAAAAAATGTAACTTCAATTATTTTTCCTGTTATAATCTTCATTTATCTATATATACTGAGAGAATCAATTTCTGAAAGACAGTGCAAGCTAAGATGGACTATTTGTATATATATACATACATACATTATTGAATTAAGCTTGAGAGTTGATCGAGTATATTGTCGCCTTAATTATTTGAACACACCATTTTAGCTTATGCATGCAAAGATTGTGTTCGTGTTGATAAACAAAAGATGGAATTAACTTACAAGCGTTAATATGGTTATGGCCGGCGAATGCAACTCGTCTCCGGCGAGTGGCCTACGAAGAGGGCCACATGCCCCAGAAGCTTGTCCTTCCTCGAGAAATTCGTCCCGCAGGAGCACCTCCACCGCGGGTCCCCGCAGTGCTTCTCGTGCGTGCGTAGGTCCGCCACCACCGAGAACTGCTTCTGGCTGCACCGCTTGCACACGTACATCTTCGGGCAGTGGCTCCGCCGGTAGTGGTTCTTCGCGCACACCACCGACTTGAGCGGCTGGAACTTGGCGTGCCCGCGGTTCCACCTGCACCCCGCCTGCGGGCACGAGTACTTCCTCATCGCCGCCTGATCTCTCCCTCCCTTCGCCGGGTTCGCCTGCAGCGCCGCCGACGACTTGTACTCCTCCCCGTGCGCCCGCATGTGCATCCGCAGATTCGCCTCCCGCCGGAACCCCTTCCCGCACACTTGGCAGTAGTGCGTGAACTTCGCCAACAGATCCGCCGCCGCCAACTCGACGATCTCCCACTCGTACGCGCTCCTGTTCTTGGCCTCGCTAGACGTGATCACGTCTTCACTACTCCCTATGGCTTTGCCCTTGCCATGCTCACGTGGCGCCTGCTTCTTCGCTTTCCCGCCGCTGGCAGCGGCGAGGAACTCGAATTCGCTCTCCTGGAAAGTGAAATCCATCGCGCCCGACTTGTCGCCGCCCTTCGCGTTGGCCTGCAGCTCCCCGTTGATGGTCGACACGGAGGCGGCGGCTTGCTGGATCGTGCAACTGAGAGAGGATGCGGCGCAGATGATTTCTTGAACCGTGTTGGCCAGGCCGGCCGCCACCGACTCCCCGTCGGCGGTCCGGTTCGGATACAGGAAGACGCCGACCAAGGACTCCAACTGCTGCACCTTGTTCTTGAGGACGGAGAGGCCGTAGAGAAGAGTATGGGAGACCGTGCCATCCTTCGCGGCTGCGGACGGCGCCGGAGAGTAGAGGATTTCTTCCATACCTCTGTAAAGGTTGTGGAAGCCGGCGGCGGCGGCGGCGGCGGCGGATGAGGAGCTAGCAGGAATCATGGTTCCGGTGAATGGAAGGCAGATGGGAACAGGAGAATTAAACGTTATGATTAAGTCAACTTCATGGCCGGGGTGGTGGTGGTTATAAAATTGGGAACATCCCCAGCATGAGCCTCCCTCAGATCGAACCAAGCCCGCATGATACAGTCTTTATATAAGTTGCATTTTAATATACAAAAAACTATATTTTTCAAAGAATTAAGAATAGTGAGACAGATCGAAGGAGGTTATTTTAGTCGGGGGCCTGTCATTTTGTGCCTCTATTTTCCATCTTGGGGAGGATGTCCGACGTGTTTCTTTTGCATGGATTTTTGATTGCTTCAACTTCAACGCCTCACAGATTGGGAGCTTCTTTCCAAGGGCAACCTCCCGGCACCTACTTCCTGATTAGTGTAGCAATTAATTGGAGCAACCTGCACGCGCCTGAGAGAGAAAGCTCATGTGGATCAGGTGGTATCTGCAGATGACTGGACTGAGAATTTAGGGATAGATACGGTGGTATATATATATCGGTAAATCTGGCTGGCTGGCCAGTTATGTAGTTTAAAAATTAATTTAGTTAAAATATTATTAATAAATATTAATTGAATATTATTTTTAAAATTAAATATGAAAATAAATGACAAAAAATATAATTCACTTATAAATATGATATTATTAGGACATCTTTAATAATGATCATAATTTTTTTTAAAAAATAATATAGTTGGTCCGAGTTATTTATGGTACAAAAAAGGCGGAATCCGCCGCCCCGACGGCCCCCTACGCCTGCCCCACGGTGATGTAGGAGGAGGGTTAATCAGGGTGAATGCTGGGTTGACAAGTGGCTGGGGTTCGAGGCTTTAAGCCGGCAGACGAGGATATTATCCCACATTACAACCGTCGACACTCGAACCGCTGCGGTCATGGTAACATCCCAGCCACTTACCAACTGATCCAGCCCCTGGGGGCTTGGTCCGAGTTATTTATGATAACATTGTGAGTATATATATATAATTTGAATTTTTTTAATTTCTCTCTTCTTTTGTAGAGACTTTTTTCTCTTCCTTCTCTTGTCTTTTTTCCCTATAATGAAAGCCCTAAATTCTTTTTGTCGCTTATCTGCTCCTCTCTTCCTTTGGTTCTAATTCTAGACATAACTTATCTTGTTCAACTCTCAGGTCGCGACAAATGAATTAAGGTTTTCGTTGAAATTATACTAGTCATCTCCCTCTTCTACTTTTTTTACTCGTGTTTCGAAATCCATATTTCATATCGACCTTATGAACTCTAATTGCTGGTGATACGTAGATGGCTTGAGGGGTAGAGGAGGAAATAGGATGAGGAGGAAGGGCAATTTCATCAAATCACTGTTTAGGGATTTAGAGAAGGAGACACTGTTGGGACCGCCGCCAAGCAGAAGGTGTTTCCCCTCTCATCATGCCCATCGTCGACCGCTGGCCTCCACCACTGCTCCTTTCCCTCTCCCCTTCGTGACACCGACGACGACCACTACTCCTTTCCCTCACCTTCCTCTCGACGACATGGCCACAGTTGTTTCCCTATCCACGCCGACGACGACACTCTTTTTCCTCCTCCTCGCAGTGTTGGCCGCACCTCCTCCTTCATCTCCTGTGTCACCGTCGCCGCCGACAGGAACACAGCGTCACGGCTGCTTCCTTCCCTCACCAGCGACGGGTCGTCTCCTCCTTCGAGTTCCCTCGACCGTAGCCCATGAGCCAGCACAACCGCCTGTCCCTCGTTCTCCTCGCGACGCTGCCGTCGGACAGACTGGCCCCTATTCTCCGCCTTCTCTTCCTCGCAACGCCCCCCCTCGGACAGATCGGCCGCCACTCATTTTCCTCCTCGCCACGCTTCTGTCGTTGCCAGCCTCATCAAAGCCAGCACTAGAAGAGGAGGGCTGCGCTTTTACTTCTAGGGGTGTTTCTTCCGCCGCCAACACAGCCGCCACACTGCTCCCCCTCTCGCCGGAGACCTTGTACGTCCGTGGAGACCCTAATCTCCGGCTGTGCCCTAACACGAAGCCAATTGTTACGACCGTTGTCGCCGATCGGACCGTACCTCGTTTTCGTCGTGTTCGGGCGTTTAGGTCGCTGTGTTCTGGCCTTCGAGCAGAGTTTACGTTTCGACCTCCGCCTTGCTCTGATTTGTCGTGTCTAGACTTGGTACTGTTACTACTATTCGACTTGTGTGATATTATCCCGGCCTATGTGCCGATATATTATCTCGGTCTACGTACCGTTAGTACCTCTCGGCCTACGTGTCGTTGACATATCCCTATGTGCTTTGTATCCCGGCCTGCGTGCCGGTGTCGTATCCTGGTCTGCGTGCCAGTGACTCATCCTGGTCTGCGTGTCACTATTATTTCCCGACCTGCAGTTTGTCTTCTGGATACAGACCGCATTCGGCTCCGTGCCTCCAGACCCGACTTCACATTCGACTCCCGTTCGGCTACTCTTCCAGGTCCGAACCACTCAAGCAGCGTCCCATCCGAGGGCGCCCCCTGGGCCAGGGTATGTTCCTCGTTCATATTTTATATGCATTTTCATTATTTCATGACTTAGTCTTGTACTCATATATTCGTTGGATCTGCCTCGAGCATCGGGGTACCGGGAGCCGGGTCAACCCGGTCGCTGGCTACTGGTAGCGTTGACCAGAGGACTTTTGAAGACTTGGTCAACACGGAAATCATCTCAGTACACCCCCCTCCGAGACGTCGTGACTTCGTCAATATTCTCACCACCTCATCCGACGGTCCATCCGACTCAACTTTCGGACGGGATCAATATCCATTTGAACTGATGTCTTTAAATCTAATAACGAAGGCATAACAAGAAAGCATTTAAACGTAAGTGGAAATGTTATACACAATAATTCCGTTGACTAGAATCAATTACAATACTCAAATACACCATCAATCCTACTTAAACTTCAAACCAATGCTCAAATGCTCCAAATAGAAAGAGGTCATGGGCTGCAGGAGTGAAAAATAAAAGGAACGGACAAACGACAACGAATCAGCAACGCTTCCTCCAGCTCCATAGACACCGTTACAAAGGAAACAGGGGAGGTTGACAACGGGTAAAACGATTACTGCAACTCACTCTGATTCATTACAACAATACAAAACCTAAACGAATATCAAATCACGGTTTCTAAAGAATACTTTTTCTTGTCTTTTTCTCTTTAGTTTGTCTTGAAAAGTCAGCATTGAACACCCTTCCGACAGCGCAGGGCGCCTGCATCAACAGTGACGGAGCCAACCATGGAGGAAGACTTTGCTCCAAGGCTTGACGCCTTCGCATAGCTCGCAGAGGCTCCAGCCCCGGAGGGGGTGAAGTAGGCTCCATTCAGCAGCATGTCGCCCTCTGATCTCCAGTTCCAACTCTTCCACACACTTGAATCTGTATCAACTCTCTTGGTTACCTGTTTGACGCGAATCCGTGGACAATTAGTTAGAGTCAAAATCAAATTGAATCAAATGTTGCAGTGTCATTCGATATCACAAGTGTTCACCTCCTTAGCGAAACGGTTGGTCGGAGCAAGGTATCTGTTGCCTTGGCTGTTAATGGTCGGATCAGCACTGCCACCAATGGCATACATCTCCCAGTGCGTGTAGTCATTGTTCACCACATGGAAGTAGCCGTGCCTGCACCTGTGGTTTTATCGCCTCATAATCAGAATGGCTTCACTAGGAGTTCAATGGAAGTAGACGACCGAGCGAGTAAAGCAGAAAGCTGCAGTCCAAGCTAGCTTAAAAGGTTTGTTTACCTTGGCATTCTCTGAATTAAACCTTCTCCAAAATGGTTGTAGGCGATGGTAACTTGCATAATTTTGTCCCTCGCATAAGAATCACTATGACCCAACAGCATCACCTGCAAAAAAATTGACCGATGTGGCGATGTGTCCGTATTAGAGCAATGGCATGCAGAGCAGCTTTGCATGTGTTAGTACAAGAAAAGGGAGGAGATTGGACTACCTCGTTATGGTGGGTCAGGTAATTGTTCGATATGGTAATGGCAGTGGAACCCATAACGGCGTCGACAAGGCCATCGGCGCAGTTGGAGAGAGAGTTGTGGTCGACCCAGATGTGGCTGGCCCCGAAGATGGACACCCCGTCGCCGTCGGCCATGGTGCGCCAGCCGTAGTGGGAGGGGGAGCTACGGACCATAGCGTTGCCGGTGGGCTTACAGTCGTGGATGTGGAGGCCATGAATGATGATGTTGGTAACAAACTGGATGGTGACGCAGGCGCCATTGGCGATGTGCACGTTGGCGCCGCGCCCGTCGATGGTCTTGAAGCTGTTCATGATGAGCTCCTGAGTGAGGGTGATCACCATGTCGCGCTCAAACACGATCCAGAGGGGCTCCTCTTGGATGACGGCGTAGCGGAGGGTGCCCGGCCGCGGGTTCACAGGGTCGTCGTCCCCGGGGTCGGTCACTACGTAGACCTCACCGTCGCGACCGCCGAGCGCGTTGCGACCAAAGCCGATCCCGCAATCGGCCAAGCGCTTACGGTTTTGATGCCATTCCGGGTCACAGCGCCAGCAGTCGTCGATGGGGTTGCCAGTGGAGCACGACAAGTAACCGAGGATGCGGCGAGCTGTGCTGTTCTGTATCATTCTGTCACAAATTCAATTTCGAAATAAAACAAATAGTTAGAAATTCCTCCAAAGATTGAACGTGCAGAACTGGATGCGGCTGCATGGGGGTTGTTGCAATGTCAGTACTTCTCTTATCGGGGAATGAACCGACCAGGCCATGTGCCAACCATGTTCAGCGGGCAATGGATTTGCAGGGTGCCACTTGGGTCAATTAATGGTGACGCCAAGCTGTACAAACGAGAAACTGAGGTAGTTTTACATTTACCAGCCATTAAATACCTTGGACTGGAATTGCAGACAAAAGTCAATAAATTTGGAAAGGCAACGCCCAAGGAGCACCCATGTCGCAGCCATGGCAGATGCTTATTTTGGAATAACCTGTTGTCCATATTCTGAAACGCACCCACAATTTAACACTGCAACACGCACAGCTACCTAGTAACCGGCCACGTGAGGATCAACGGAAAGCAATAATTTGACCACTTTTTCCCCAGCGAAAAATGTTGACAAGATAGACGACAGGGCAAAAGCGTTTCAGTTATTAATTATTGTACGTTAGCTTTATGACAAACTACCAAGAAAATGTAAGCCGTGTTCAAAGGACTTACATGTGTACCTCAGACGCGACCAGGTCCGGATCGTCGACCGCTCCCACCACCGCTTGACGCTCGGCGACACTGTAGATCAATCGGAACAGAATGGCTAATCTCGCCCTCAAAAGAGTCAATAAATTAACCAAAAAAACTTTTGGTTTAAAAGAAATAAGACAATTCTAATAGTTCTATTCATTTCACGGCTTCAATTCAAACACATTGCTCGAGGAGAACGATGGATTGAAATTTCAAGAATATAAGCGGTGGCAGAAAGATATTTGATTTGATTGGATTGGATTCGGTGATCTTTTTGTTCTGAACAATGTAATCCGTTCTTGTATTTGCTTTTTGACCTTTTTGTCAAGAAAGCGGTCGGAGGGGCACGACAAAAAAGGTACGTGGAACCAGGGTATTCCGATTTGACTCACCTCTTTGCTGTGAGAGACGACTCGTAAGCTGCAGAAGCTCTCAGGCCCCTAGAGGTCGGCGCCACTGCTCCAGCCCTAGAAGACCATAACACCTCTTCGTTAGTAGGCAAAAATTTTCCATGCGCCTATGACCTGTGTTCCTGCATGAACCTCCCTCTATATCCATGGGACCGGCACTAGGGGACCGCTAAGGTAGCGGATCTACCTTTAGTAGGCAAAAATTTTAAATCGCAAAAACCGAATTCGAAATCTGAATCGAAAAAGGGTGATTCACTTCTCAACCCTTTCCTTTATTCCGTCACGACTGATCAATCTAAGAAACTGTTCCTATACAGCTAGCGGCATCTCCCAACCGCAGGGAATTGATACCTGGAACTCTAAATCTCTTCTATTCTTCACAACAGATCCGGGAGAAGAGAATGTACCTTGAGGCGCAGACGGTGTCACCAATTAGGAGCACGAAGAGCCCGAGAACCAGGAACGATAGGCGGCGTCCCATCTTCTTACAGAGAAAGGGAAAGCAGAGAGATCAAAATGCGAGTAAGCCCACCGCCATTTTATACCGCTCTCTGCGCCACTCTCAGCTCCAAACTCAACCACGGTTAAGCGACTGCGACGCTCGGTTCGATTGGGGCGGTTAACCAGCCGGTACAAAACTAACCGCCACTAACGGACTGGTAATCTTCTTCAACGTAACGTTCCTCTTGCGACTCCCATCATCACGTACGCGATCGCGTGTCGACTGTCGAGCCGACTCGATTGCTACTTCGTCGAGTGTGTCGGTCGCGTAGCTCGATGCCGAGTCACGGTTGTCTAAGTCAGGCAGGCACATTCCTTCCTTCCTTAATGATTGATTAGCGGAGAAGTCCTCGTGCCTTTGCGTGAGAGTTCCGCATGCCGCTGTTAATTACCGGCATGCGCCGCGGTGCATGGGCACTTTATTAGTTGACAACGTACGTGAGAGCTGACTCGGTAGCTATAGAGGTTGCGTGCTTCGTCTAAACGAGGCTCGCTAGCTCGATGTTGCGAGGCCTCGGCGTCAATTGCGGCGGGGCCGACGGAGTTTGATTAGCGAGGTTTGTGGCAGGAATGGCGCACAGCAGAAATTGTGGCCTTCTTCTTCTTCTTCTTCCAGTTTTTCCTTTTCTTCTTCTTAATATTTTTCATTTAATTATTATGAGACTATTGATCGGTTGTCGTCGACGTCCACGGATAGCTTGTTAGATTTTGCGAGAGAATCCTATTTTGTTTTACTTACTCACGTGCTACGGAAAGCTTTAATTTGTAGCTACCGAAGTGTCGGCCAATGTTTAACGTGAACGCATCAGAAAATCATATCAGATAATACGAAAGATGAATTATATGTGAAAAGGGTCAAAATAACATGATTTTTTTTTTTTTTGAAAAATAGATGATTAATTACTAGGAAGATAGTTGAATGATAATTAATGGTTAAGTTGGGAACTTTTGTTCAAGGTCACAAATCATTTTTTCTTGAAGAGACCTTTTTTATTATAATGAAGAGAGGACTAAAAAGTACAATGGTTCTAACAATATTCTTTGTCAACTGATAGAAAGTTTTATGAAAAAAAATTCTTGGAGTGTTTACTTGGTATGAATGATTATTCTATTTTTATATAAATTTATATGATATAAAATTATCATATTTAATTATAAAATAATTTTAAAATATTAATTTATTTCCAACTCATAAAAATAATGATTTTTAAAAAAAAGGTTCAAGCAATATCTATCCTTTTTATATTTCTTCTTTTAAATATCTTTAATCGGCTCGATCAAATCCATTCAACTAAATTGGTGAATCAAATCAAAGAAACTAAATGAACTAATGAGCTTAGGTCACTGATGAGTGGATCAAATCATCCATGTAAATTAGAGGCATATGGACTACTTGAGTTAGTCATGTCTGAGTGGATTCAAAAGTCGTGCTGAGCTGTAAGTGAAAATCAAGCAAGTCAAACGAGCTAGAATCAAGTCCAGTAACGGGTGAGCCCAAGGTAAAGTGGGTTCACTCAGCCAACTGAGCACAATAAGCTAAGACCTAGGCAAGTCAGATCAACCCACAACCATGCTCAGCCACACCCGATCTCCTCAATTCAGCTACCCTCGTCCTCCTCAACTCGGCCACATCCGACCTCTTGAGCTCGATTGTAACTGACCTCTTGAGCTCGGTTGCATCCTACCTCTTTAGCTCAACCACATCCCACCTCTATCCCTCGGACATGCCAAACCTCTCCAACTCGGTTACATCCAACCCCTTCAGCGCGACCCATTTTGGATACCTCTGAATGCAGACAACATGAGTACCGTGATAAATGGAGAGCATAGGGTGACTAGGGGGGTGGGGGTGTAAAGCATGTAGATCAACACAGCAATCCCATGGCCTGAATGTGAGATTCATACCTCTCTCCTAAGAGACTATATAAAAGGGAGCCCACTTTCACAAGGCAATAATGCACATATAAGCGATCCCAAATTCTTACTTTAAACCATTCTTATCCAATCAATCTACTTCTCTAACATGACCATTGGAGTAGTCACGTCTAGGTCCGCCTTAACCCCTATTCTAATCTCTTACTAAGTGTTTGCAAAGATCTCAAGAGCTTTCTTCATCACTAGATCATTAAGGATTCTCTCTACCGTAGTTGCTCTCTGGTGACTCACCCTGTAGTGATCTCAAACAGGAACAATGTCAATTGAATTATGTAGGTCATACATATTAAATAGATTAAGTAGGCTAGCTAGGTGGGTTAGTGCAACTAGGTAAACCAATTGGGCCATTTAGATCAATCAAACTGAGCAAGCTTGATCGAACTAATATGTCCAATGAGTTGACAAGTTAGGCAAGCAATTAAGTTATAAAAGTGGTTAGGTTGAATGAGTTTAATGGTCAAATAAGTAGAGTTGGTCTATTATGCTAGATAGGCCAAGTGGACAGGTGAAGCTCAATGAGTTGAGAAACTAAAAAAGTTGATTGATTAGGATAGATAAATTGTGGATATGAGTTGGTCGGTTGGATTGGTGAAACTAGACGAACCATTGGTTGGGTTTAAAAGATCAATTAAGTTAATCAGGCAGTCAAGCCAATGATGTTGGTCATGTTGGTTATACCAGTGAGAGTAGGAGTTTTAATGGACTAAATAAATTAGTCAAGCTAGATGAGTTAATTTGGTTAAAGGAATCAAGTAGGCTAGACAAGCCAATAAGGTCAAATGGATCCAATGATTTAATCATGTTGATCAAAGCTAAGGGTTGACCAAGCAAGGTGAGGTGGATGATTTGAATGAGTCAATCAATTTAGAATTGTTGAGAATGAGTAGATTGTTCCATTTGGTTGGATTAGCTAAGTCTGTAATCCAATCTGGGATAGTAGTCAATCCAAAGTGGTTAACTAGCATTTTGGCCAAGGATATTGGTTATATTGATCAAACTATTAAGGGTAGTAGTCCTGCTGGGTTAGCTAGGTTAAACAAGGCAAATATGTAACTCATGCGAGCAAGATGATTCAAACAAAATTTCTAAATTTGGTTATTTTTCTATTAAGAAAATTATCAGCTATATATTCAGTTTTTAAAATTTAATTATTTATACGAGGGATAGATAAGCTAAATATTTTTGTTCATTCTTTTTAAACATGAACTCCGCCCATTAAGAATTATCCTATCATGGTTGATCCCAAGCCTGAATAGAGGAGGATTGTATTTAGTTGTCAGCCAGCATTATACTATGTTAAATATTTAATGAATTGATACATTAAACTATTATGCTAATGCTAAGTTGTTCGTCAAAAGGAATATATTATTGTAAGGTTCAACTATAACATCTCTACAAGGACCGTTACATCTCCAAAACTCCGGTGTAGTATTAAATATATAAGAGTTTATGTTGTAGAGTTTGACTGTAATGTATCAATAAGGACTGCTACATCTCCATGAGCACTTGGGTGTAGTGTTAAATAAACAAGAGTTCTCATATCATAGGTTGGATATGAACAAATATTATAAGAAAATTAATAGTTTAAGATTTAGAACATGGAACATAAGAACCCTCACCGATAAAATAATGAAGATAGTAGATATGATTATTAGGAAATGAATTAGTATTTTGTATATACAAGAGATAAAATGGGTAGGGGAAAAGGTAAAGATGATAGAGAACTCAGATTTTAAGTTATGTTATACAGGGAAGAGTAAAACAAGAATTAGAGTGAATATTGTGTTGGTGTAGGGAGCGTCAGACGATCAAACTTATGTTTTGATAATGGAAAAGGGTTTAAAGTTAAGTTGTCTTGTTATCTAACAAGTGTGACTGAGTTTGCAGGAAAATCCTAAGTTGTCTTAGGTAAAAATCCTAGTGGATTCTAGACAGGTGGGAAGTCACTACAACAAAAACCCTCATAGACATCGGTTTTCCACCGGTGTCTATTTCATTTTTGACCGATGTCTATGGAGCCGATGTTAAAAGTCTGCCATTTTAGACATCGGGTTAAAACCGGTGTAGTATCACTTAACGACACCGGTCTTCGAATCGGTTATTAACCGGTGTAGTATCACTTAACGACACTGTTTCATCAACGGTGTAAAACCGATGTAATATTGTATGTTAATAACACCAATTTTGGCATCGGTAAATGACCGATGTAATATTAGTTAATAACACCGGTTTTGCAGCGGTGGAAAACCGATGTAATATGTATATTTTTTAACAGCACAAATTTGATTTCCGAAACAATGAAAAACCGACAATAATAAAAAAAACACAAATATTCACAAATTATACAAATATTCTTCATTCAACAATATCCATAAAATACACAAATATTCACAAATTATATAAATAATCTTCTTACAACAGTATCCATAAAATACCCAAACATTCTTTTTACATCAAAAGCTAGCTAATAGATATCAAAATCAAGAACATTCTTTTAACACATCAAGGTAGAACCGCACTTCAAATGTAATCTAGCATGCATTCAGCCCACTCGAACCGCACTTCATCAATTTCAACTCTGAAGTACTTGAGATTTGTAAACTGTAAAAACACATAAATAATATATTAGTAAACTAAGACAAAAAATCATAGTTGAAAAAAGCAGTAAGAGCACTAGGTAACAAGATGACTAATTGGAATGCTTAAAAAGAAAAACATTCATCAATTATCTCAACCACATCATATAGTGATAGATCTATCATTCTTGGGGACTTAATATAATCCAAACCAAAAATTTTAATCTAACTACATAAACAACAATTTTAATCTTTCAAATTCAATTCATTAGTAGTTGACCCAAATGACATAACTGTTTATCACTAAGAGTATATGGAAAGTAAATAAATTCACTTTTAGTTTGCAAATAATAAATTCACTTTTATCACTAAGAGTACATGGAAAGTAAATAAATTCCTCAGCAGCAATAAAGATGAATAACATCAATTCATTTATATGATTTCCAATGATACAATAACATCAAAACAAGTTTTTATTTCAAGGAGAAAATAGCTAAAATACTAACTAGTCAACATGAATTTCACTGGAATGTTAAATTGTTGAGTTACAATTCAAAAGGAAGATACAATCACTGGAATGTAAAGTATCACTAGGAGAGGATCGTTAGTACCTGAGCTAGCTCCTTAACGGTGATGGCTCGGTTCCCCTCCCGCTCGAAGTGCTCAAAAGTCGTACTTGTCATTTGTTCCCACCCATCCAAGGCCTCAAGGTGATGGGGACTAATTGCAGCAGCACAGAATTCTTCAAAGTCCATCTTTCTGTACAAGAGTGGCTCCAATTGGAGATGATATTATTTACAAGCATGAGTTTTAGAAAAGGTATACACCAGCAAATGAGAGATATTGTAGGTCCTTCGGAGGTTAAAAAAAAAGTTTTTGATATGAGAAGGTGAAGAAGTGTTTTCTTGTCATAAAAAAAATTACTTTAAGCTTATATGAGTACTCAAATAGGTCAAAACTGCAACATATAAATTCTGTAGTAATGGTAATGGTGGAGGCATACAAAAGAAACTTAGCAACTGCAAAAAAAATGGCAGCAGGAATGGATGCCTCACCACATTTAAGATATCAATAACCTTACTCTCCTTCATTGACTCGGTTGCATTTTGCAATAGGGCCTGCACAAGGATAGACATAGAAGTAAATGACAGAGGAAAGTATGCAACTGAACAATCACATTTTGGATATTGGCAAACAAATTCGACTAGACTGACCATTCGAAAGTTGTCGAACGATATGTGACCTTCTCCGTTTGGTGCTAGCAGCTTAAACTGTGATCTTAGATAAAACAGTTGACCCTCTGTTAGGGCTTTGGATAGCGCTTGAAAAGTGCGATGCAATAAAAAAATATTAAACAAGTAAGATAGAGTATATAACCATTGTATAAGTTCTGCATGTTGTTGTAAAACAGACTTCGAGGTTTTGATGAATTGAATATGATGGGTGCAAAATTGTTTGCCCAAGAACCGCTGTTTGTATGTTTGTTGTACTACTGCCTTAAGATATGATAAGAATAGGTTCAACAAATCAGCAATCAAATTTTAAATTATTTTTATTTTTTTTTAATTATTAGGTTGGAGAAAGCCTCAAGTAGTAAAGACCAACACAGCTTAATCATGATAATGATTTATCAAGAATACCAAGTCTACAAGATTTGAAATTTAAGCACACATTTACCGGGTTTGTAGAGTAGTAGCTCTAAGATATCCATATTGGGTTTGCCTTCTAAGTCATCTATTGCTATATCAATTTTTGAACCTTTAATTGTTAGTTTAAAGGCACCATGCATTGTAGATCCCTTAACGTTCAAGACACATAAATCTAACACTTGCTTGCATTATTCATTGAGTTGAAATTTTGCCTTCTAATATTGTTAAATACTTCTATCTTGTTTTCATGTTAAACCTGGTATTTAATCCTTCCCCATTCTACATTAGCATTGCTTAAGTTTGTTGTGGAAATTCCATCTCATGCACTAACCCATATCAACTGAAGCAATAGTTCAATTTACAGAAATATAATTGTTAGACAGAAATATGAAAGTTGTGTTTTGTCAAAAAAATTAACAGGAAATATTGAGATTCTAAACAATAGTTCAATTTATCTCCAAAAGAATAACTGAATCAAGGAAAACCATAATACTTCAGTATCACTTACTTTTTATGATAACATGTACTACATCTTCAAAATTAATGACATCTTCATCTCCCAATACTTTTGCAAGCTCTCTGTAGAAGTTAGAGAAAAGACACAGATAAGATTAAATAGGGTAACTCAAAGTGTTCTTCTAACAGCATCACTGAGTAGGATAATGTCACCCCATGAAGGCTATTACCTTTGCTTACATTGTGTTTAATTGAATAATTGGATTCATCATTAATGCATCTTGATGCAAGCATAACCCACAACTATTAATATATTGGGCTATTAAATTATTGCATTTAAACATTCATCTCTGCATCATACCAAAAGCCACAGTTGTAAAAAAAACGTACATAAAGAACACATTCTTAAGTTAAACCATCAAATAGAGAAGTCAACCTATTTTTCTCAATGTATGTATGGGTCAATGCCACATTGTATATTAAAGAAATGAGATTAGCGCAGCCACCATAGTATAAACTCCATGAATGCATCTTATGAGAAACATCATCTAAACACCCTACCATATTATCTCGCAAGTTTGTCATAACTGTTTTTTTTTTCTTGTCTTCATCCGTTAGTTAAATATAGTTTCTTTTTCAGGTGAACTCCCACAGTATGCAAAATGCTCATTATCACTAATTCAGTAATTAAAAAAAAAGGCAAATGCACAATGCTATGTGAAATAGGGAATTATCCAAGCCATGGCTAGGTTTTCGCAGGCAGCCATTCCGGCGGACATAATCTGCCTTGAAGAATTTCCAAATAATGTCCACCTCAAGTATTCAATATTACTCCTCAAATTCCATGGTATAAAGGAAACATTTTTCAAACTTGTAGAAGAACCTAAAAACCCATCAAAGTTATACATATCGGTCCGACAGGCACAAGGAATTAGAATCGTTTCAACGATGGGTGGCCGATGATGAAATACTTGTACATCGACAAGTCCCACGGCATACAGTGAGTGATCCAGAGAGAGTATGAAATGATAGCACGGACGTTTCGATGGCAGATCCCTAGGTATGGATAGATGAGTTAGTTAGTAGGGAAAGAGATGGGTGAGATCTCACAGCAGGGTTGAATCTCTGACGGAGCCATTGAGGTGGGCATGGAGCTCGATCTTGGGCAGCAGTTTGCACCATTCCGGCAGCTCCATGTCTCCACCTGCGTCCAAGTAAAAGAACTTATGTTAGCCCAAGATCGAGCTAACATAACGTCGAGTGCTTTCGTCATGCAGTTATAACCTGGAAATCATTTGCTAAATAGGAAGGCCAATTGAAGATGCACCTCAAAGGAATTCGAGATCTCAAATATTGAACTACTCAGGCATTAGGTGAAAACACAGTAGTGAAGAACAAAAAGGGGCAAATCACACATTTGTTCAAAATTTAACCTTAGTTAAGAATTTTGAGAATAAAATAGTAATAAAGTTAGGTTAGGGTTACAGAGGGTTCTTATTTTTTTTCCCTTGTCAAAGTCTCCTCCTTGGATCATGAAATCCTTGATCACACGATGAAATGCAGATCCTTTGTAACCGAAGCCTTTCTCACCTGATCAAAATAGTCACATAATGCAAATACTTTCACCAATCAAACGAAACAGAAATTTGTTGGGCGGAGAAAAAAAATCAAGAACAAAATCAAAAGAAACAAAAAAGAAGATGAAGTGACCTGTGCAAAGAGCACGAAAATTTTCTGCTGTTTGAGGGACATCATCCCCGTACAACCCTATCACAATCCTGCTCACATCCTTCCCCACCGGGTTGCCGATGCTGATGTCGAAGTAGACTTTGGTGGTCACCTTAGACTGCAGCGCAACTTCCTAAAACCCCAGCACAAAAACACATCGTAGCTACATTTTTCATTTCCAGAGAACAAAGACCAAATAGATACCAGATCTCAGAAAAGATAAAGTCAAAAAAGGATGCGGTGTGGTTGGAGGAGATACCAGGCCTCCTCTTCTCAACCAAATGGAGGAGTTGGAGGAGATGCTGTGTGGTTGGACGGAGAAGCTAGGGCGTCGTGTCTTGATCCTAATCGGGAGAGGAAGGGGCGTCGATCTAGGAAGGGGGAAGAGGGAGATGAGGTTGAGAGAGATAGTCGGAGGTTTAGGTTTAGGCTGAGAGAGATGGTCGGATGGTCGGAGGTTTAGGTTTAGGTTTAGGCGAGAGAGATGGTCGCGCGGAGGAAGGGGCGCGATATAGATTTAGGTTTAGAGGGAACTTCACAGTGTTGCAAATTTTGGCTAGTGGGAAAATTAAAATATTTTATTTTGGTTCATTAACACCGGGTTTTATAAAACCGATGTTAAAATTGGTGTCTATTAACGAAAAAAAGGGCGCTCACAGACATCGCCTAAAAAACCGATGTCTATGAGCTAAAATCTGCCCTCATAGACACCGATTTTTGGAAAAACCGGTGTAAAATACTCAAAGACATCAGTTTTTGCTTAAAACCGTTGTTGTTCCACTGATGTCTATGAGGGTTTTTGTTGTAGTGAGTCTTAGCTACAGTTAAGTAATGAAGTCCTAGTCTAGGGGACTGGGCAAAGTCTTGATAAGTCGACGACTTCGGATGAAATCCTAGAGTCGAGGATTCTAAGTGAAAATCTTGGGGGTCACGGACACCAAGTGGAAAACTAGACGAATCATGGATTGGATGTTCAGCATGAAGTCCTGAAATCTCATACGCTGAGTAAAAAGTCTAGACAATATGGAGGACCGGTTTGACAAAAAGTAATTTCTCCAAGGGTTCCGTCGACCGAACAACTGGATTAGATGATCGAACAAAGATCTTACTCGGAGAGGCAGTATCTGGACGGAAAGTCAGGTGGATTTAGCGGGTTCAGTTGACCGATCAGGGGGATCGGTCTATCGATCAGTGTCGAGTCAAACACTAATCTCAAGATAAGTAGATCTAGATCACGTCCAACTCGGCTATAAAAAGGGGTTCGACTAGCAGCTTCGACATAATTTCTTCAGAACAACTTCAGCTCCTGTGAGTGCTCCGGAAACAATTCGACAACACCCAAACGCTGTTTCGACGACGATCATGCCAAAAGATCAAATTCTCTAAGTCGTTGGTAACAAGTTTTTTTTATACAATACTTGTATACTTCAACTTTGTAATCTAAACTTGTAAAGATTTTTCGATACTATAGTGGTTGTCCAACAAAAGCGATCAAAGATTGTAGACCTTGGAGTAGTAGTCGTCACAGGCTTCGTACCAAGTAAATCTCTGGTGTCCTTATTCTTTGTTTCTTACTTTCCGTTGCATATTCTGTGTTTTGTGAAAAGTGAACATGAAAGTCACGAGCGTTATTCCCCCCCTTTAGCCCAACGATCCTACATATTGTTGTTGATAGTTCATTAAAGGATGAAGTTATAAAAGTAGTTAGAAAGGGGGACAGAATTAAAGCTCTAATTAGGAAAAATTACTTCTATTGAGGAAAAACTCTAAGAAGCACGTTTAAAATGGTATGGACATATATTTAGATGACCAATAAATGCTTCAATTAGGTGGTGAAAAATTATGACAAATACACACATCAAACAAGGAAGAGAAAAAAAAAAAAAAAACTTAGCTAGCAATAATAAAATAAGATAAAATTTATTTAAATATAGATCATAATATAGTAGAGGATAGAGCCCAATGATATTAAAGGATTCATATGTCAGTTCTACCTAGTGGAATAAAATTTGATTGTTATTATTGTAGTTCTTATATTCTTTTTATAACATGTAACCTAGCCCAATCTATTGGGGCCCAAGTACAAACATTCTATTTTCTAAATAAAAAATTTTAGATAACTCCCAAGCTGGCTAACACACTAATCGACATACACTCAGATCTAGTCAATTGAATTAGCTTAGAGATTTCAGCTCTACTCAATATACAACCTCATAAGCCTACACAAATCTTGTGATTAAGCTCTACTACGTACCATCTACAACCCAAAGTATGTTATTCCTTGGTCGAAGGTTCTCTACATGCTAATTACGTAGTCTCTATCTAGTTTATCGATTATCCTCTAATGGTGTTTCCTAAAAACATTAGTCCAATATTACAATTTACACGTAATTTCTCATAACTTACATAGTTAACAAGTTTATAACCTCTACATCATCCTCAATGATGTTTTTTTTAAGATTCGTGTCTCTAGGTCTTTTACTTCTCTTGCCTAAAGACTCGTCATCCTTAATTAGGTCTTCAGTTCTTGCCCAAAGACGTTTGTCATTATGTTTTCAACCCAGTGGCAGAGCAAAAAAAAAAAAATTACAACCCTTAGGCTATTCTCAAAGTCCTCAGACTAATTTTCTCTCTCACACATTATTTTTTTCTTCAGTTGTGTTAATCAATAGCTTCTTCATGTTGTACTCATCCACGCCCCCGGGCTACCGTCCGGATGAACGGAAGCTTGGCTCCGCCCTTGCTTCAACCTCTTGCTTAAATACATTTTTCTCCAAGTATTCAACAGCTCAATATTCTTTATCCCAAGATCACCTTGTATTTTTTTTTTTTGATTTTTTAAATATTCTATACCATCCTCCATCGATCACTTTTGAGCCATTCTCATTACAAAATCATAGAGCCATCAAACCACTTGACTTTGTCAAGTTAACCATCAACCCAACTCAACGACATTGAGTCACAAGCTCTTTGAGCCCTATGTACATTCTATTGAATCCCACATAATTGGTACACTTATCAATACATAAACAAACTTAACTTAAATCCTTTATCAACAATTCGAAAGCAATAGAATATCTGTAGAATGATTGTTTTCTTGTTGTTGGATGAGCTCTCCTTGTCCTTCTATTAACCTTGGATAAACTTAACTTTAACTAGTTGTTCTCTTTAAATTTAGTTGACTCAAACTTTGGCAGGTCAACTGAAACATTGATCACGAAAGCATTTGTTTGCCAACTATTATCTCCAATCAACTAAATGTATATATGTTCAGTTGTCTCAAATTTATTTCAATAGATTCACTATATTTGAGTCTCTTTTTTTGTCCATCATGAATCTCACGTCTGTAAGACTTCTTCCATTTATCAGGCAAACATTAGCGATGCATGGCTTTAACCCATTATTGAACAAAATTAATGCAGACAGCTTGTACAGTATTAGCTCATCATACTTACCAAAAAACTTATATTGGATTACTTAACAACAACACTAACTATCATTGAGAGAGCTGTATGAGAATGTGACTACTTATCCTTGCTTAGATCTTCAACATAATTAATAGAAAACGTCATTGTTAGTCGTCAATATATAATTGGTTTGGACTCAACGTTGTTCAGTCCTTTTCAGCGACCAAACAAATTGATTATGCCAACTGAACACTAACAACACTCCTCATTGTTGAGCGACATGAGCTGGCCTAGGGATGCATCTGGATGCTCAAAATTTAGAGCATGGCTGAATTTCAAGACTGACTCCGTAGGAGATGATGCTATTGATGATGAAACGTTAATGGCGGTATGTGAATGTCCACTCAGATTATTGATATGTGATTCTAATTACTTGTCAGAGAAGTTTCCCTCTCTCTACAACATTTTACTAAACCCCATTAGATGGTTTCCATTTAATATATTCAATTTTCATAATTCAAAAGCACGTATTATATTCCTGTTAAACCCTTCCTTCTTTCTCACGTGCATTTTTTATCATATCCATTCAAAAATTTACTAGTACATTATCAATTTACATTATCAAATTAAGACCATGACATAGTTACATTTATGAGACTTTCAGGAATATATTGATTTTGGATAAAATTAGCTCATGATGACAAAAGGTGAATACGTTCGTCCCAGCGTCCCCGCCAACCCGTCCCAGGGTCAACACGGAGGAGGTAAATCACGGATGGCTACTAGCCTTTGGAATAGTGACTATCACATAAGGGAGATATTTATTCGGCTTTGTCGAGATTCAAACCCCAGACCTCATGATGGCAACACCTCATGTGCTAACCACTAGACTCATCCGAGGAGACTGGATAAAATTAACTCATGAATCTAGAGAACATTGAATTACTTCATATCAAAAGTCATCTACTTCTGCAGTCCTTGTTAATGTACTTGTGCCCTTGAACCAAAATTTGATTATGTAAATTAAGAATAGTAAATTTTTAAGCTTACAAAGGCTTAAAAAAGCTTATCGTAAGTTCATTGTAAGACCTAAGACAATGATACTCACTAATTAATATCATTAATGGATTCTTAGAACTCCCTTAGTTTGAAAAATAACAAACTTTTAAACTTTTGAATGGCAATCAATTTTATCCGAAATTGAAGGATGAATCTAGAGAACTATATATTTTTGCAAGCATCCTCACTGTATTCATGCATTGATATCTAAATTCGATAACATAAATTAAGGATAGTAAATTTCTGAATAGGTAGAATAAAATTTGAAAGAAAAGAGTATTTAATGAGCATGTAATATGCGTTTTTTGAATTAGGAAAATTGGATATATAAAATGGATAATACTTAAAGTTCCCCACACACGTAGTTGAGTAAAATGTCGATATATCTATCATCTATCTATATACATATAAATATAAAAAATAATACATGACAGAACCATTATAAATTGACCACGAATATGTATAAAACAACTTATACTTCTAAGAAAGAAGCCTATAGTATGTGTTTCTAGCAAAAATGATATGTTTTAATTTGAGCTAAAAAAAAGAACAAAGTTCATTAATATCACATGCCTAATTAAAATTAGAATATGCTTGTAAGTTAATGAAAGCTTTGTATTATGGAACTTTATGCATAATCTCTTTGATTGTATTGAAGAATACGTAGGACAAATGCATAATGGGTAGAATATGGAATCACCATAAATCGATTACAATATAGTATAACATAATTAAGATTTTCAAGAAGTTTCTAATATGATTATATTTTCTAGTATTTTTTTTTTTTTTTGCTTAAAGAGTTTTTGGTCAGCCAACCCTCTGAAGTAAAGGCTTACTTAGTGTGGTTTTGACCGCTTTCGTTAAGAGGATAATATATCTAATAAAAAAACTACTCAATAAAGGTATATTTTAGGTTTCGAGCCTAACTATAAAAAAAACTTCTTAACGGCATGGATTTGCAACAGCTTTTATTGTTATTGCAAACTGTGTAACATTGCAATAGTCAAGAAAATCACTACAATAGTAGGTTAATACCAAAACACTATGTTATTGATAGTCAAGAAATAAAAAAAAAATATATTAAATATTTAATATTAATTAGAATATCTATCATCAACTTTTAATAAATCAATCATGAACAGGCATTCTTATATTTTGAATTGAAGGAGCCCACATGGTAGGCCCAAATAGATAACGATGGCGGCCCAAACTAATGCCGTAGTCATTCGATGGCGACTTCTGATTGCACCACGTGGATCACTTTCGCCTGCGACGACTTCTCTCGCAGGCTCATCTCATCGTATAACGAACCAACGATAGAGAACGCTGGCTTTCCTTTTCTTCACTGGCGTAGCGCCGCTGGCATTGCTTACTAGAAGTTTCTTCTCTCCTGGGTGTCTCTTTGGACATCGCCACATCGGTGACGACTGCAATCCGCCATGGCTGGCAGCAGCTCTCTCCATGGAACCCTCGCCCTCCACTTTACCTTCAAATCCTGCCTCAAGATCCCACTCTTCGCCTCCATTTTAACTCCCACTGCCGCTTCATCGAAGCCTCTCCGCTCCGGCTCCGTCAAAGGCGGTTTCAGATCCAAGCGAGGCGCCTCGGTTCCCTCTGGAATCGCTTCCGCTACCTTTTCGGACGACCTCCGCCCGGGCCTCGGTGAGAACCCAGAGGTCGTCATATCAGGGGAGTGGCCGGATAATTTCTCGCTCCTTAGCTACGATGACCTCCGCGCCTATTTGGAGACCCAGATCATCAACGAAAAGGTCGGTCTCGTTTCTAGAATCTTGCTTGTTCTTTGCTTCGCTGGTGTACTGACCGGATCCGTGGAGCAGATGAAGCCTACGGCGACGTTGGCGACGGTGATGTCGACTCCTGTCCGGATGGTGAGGCCCGAGCAGACGCTGGAAGAGATCGATCACAATTTTGAGTTCGTGTCGGGGCTTCCGGTGGTCGATGAACAACTGAGGTGCATCGGTGTTATCTCCAAGAAAGATAAATCCAGAGCATCAAATGGGGTTTGTTTCGTAATTCATTTACTTTTATCATTACACTTCCACATCTCCCTCCTCCACATGTATCTTGTATGTATTCTTTACTTTATACTAATTTAGTAATCTTTTCCCTTTTTTCTCATTAATAACCAGTGCTGATAGGAAATGTTGATTCATTACTGGCATATGTTTAGCCAAAATCTTAGGTATACTTTTGCAGCTGCTGTCCGTTAACAACCAAAGAATGCAAAGTTATTATATACCGGAGAGGAATCACGTCCGTTGACCAGCGGGATTTTGTCTTAATCTTTTTAAGGGTTATGGACGGTAACATTTTGGTATAGGATTCATAAACCTTTGTGCATGAAAGAAATAGGTAGGCTCAACTGACCTATGTATAGTAGCGAATATAAGTGTAAAATGTGGAACTTGACACTGCCCTATTATTTGTGGACAAAGTCTATGCAGGCCCCTTGCAGGTTTGCCTGGAGCCTCGTTGTCTGTCCTTAAATTTTTTTCCTGTCTTGTGCATTACTCATTCTTCTTTGTTATATGTACTTATTATTTTCTTTCTCCTGTTCTTATGTTCATCCATTTTTAATACCACGTATACTCCCCTCTCTCTCTCTCTCTCTCTCTCTCTCTCTCTTGTGTGAACCTATTTTTTATGCCATATGCACTCATTTGTATATCATGCATGCTCATTCTTTAAACCATGTGCACAACTTGGAGCAAAGTTTGATGCTGCCACACCAAAGTTTTAACCTAGTTTCTATGAACAAGAACTTGTGAGATGATTTTTGGTCCTCTTTTGTTGCGCAAAGAGGAGGCAACACCTCTCAACCTTTAATGCAGAAGAAGAGGAAAAGAGAAAGAGAGATCGCACAGAGTAACAAGATAAAGATGCACAAAAGGACCAAGCACGAGGAAGGAGAAGAAAAAGAGGTAGAATAAGAGTTATCGTGGTTCGGCGGTGTGCCTACTCCACAAAAACGGCCAAAGTTTTATTAAAATTCTCTCTACACAATTGAATCATATTTCATGATTCTTGTGATTATACTATAGGTTTACAATGATCCCTATAAATAGTGTTTAAACCCCACACCCGGTAAAATTGTATCAGAATTTTATTATAAAAAATCGCTACAAAATTCTGTTATGAAAAATCGTAACAGAATTTTGTTACGAAAAACTTTAACAAATTTTTTCTTCCATAACACCCATCGCATTGGCCTTCATCCAAATATGATCCACCAACAATTTCCACTTGGTGAATATTCACCTCTTCGAAGAACACAATTATCTTAATAAAACTTCACCTGGATCGGTTTAGGCTTCCTTCCTTTAACATCTAAGATATGGATTAAGTTCAAGCAATGCTTGAACTTTTCTTAGTCATCTTGTGAAACTTCACATCATTGTGCTTAGTTCTCATATGATACACCTGATTCTTCGCTAAATAGATAGCACTTTGACTATCGCATAACAACTTGACTCCATCTTGCTGAACACCCAGTTCTCTAACCTACAACCAACCCTGTAGGCCATAAAGCTTCCTTCGCTGCTTCAGCTGCTGACATGTACTCTGACTTTGTAATAGACAATGCAGCAATAGATTGTATCATGGATTTCTAACATATAGGTCCTCCTATCAGTAGAACACGTATCCTGTAATAGACCTCCAATCATCTAAATTTTCTGCATAGTCTGCCCAGCACTGAAGGATCTTCCGATTATCTACTGAACATAACGTCATAATTAGTTGTATTTCTCAAGTATCTGAAAATCCACTTCACTGCATCTCAATGTGGTCGATCAGGATTTGGGAGAAATTTACTTACCATACTTACTGCTTGCGCCAAATCTAGTCTCGTGCAAACCATGGCATACATCAGACAACCAACTGCGACATCTCTTGGATCTCATCATCCGTCTTTGGACACTGTGTACTGATAACTTGAATTGATGCGCCAGGGTATGCTCACCGACTTTGCATTCTTCATATTGAACCTATCCAGCACATTCTCCACATAACTATGTTGAGACATCCATAATCTCCCTGCAGCTCTATCCCTATGAATCTCCACTCCAAGAATCTTCTTGGTCTTTCTCAAATCTTTTATGTCAAATTCTTTACTCAGTAGCCTCTTTAATTTATCTACGTCTTTTATCTTTTTTGCAACAATGAATGTCATCTATGTATAGTTGTAAGAAAGTCAGTGATTCATCTTCAAGTCTCTTCACATATATGCAGCAATTATACTCACTTCTCCTATATCCATTTTAAATCATGTATGAATCAAAACGTTTGTATCATTGCCTAGGAGATTATTTCAATCCATAGAGCGATTTCTTCAATTTGCAAACCAATGCTCTTGTCCGAGCTAATTAAATCTCTCAGGTTGTGATATAAAAATTTGCTCCTCCAAATTTCCATGAAGAAATGATGTCTTCACATCTATTTTCTCCAGCTGCAAATCGTGATGTGCCACCAAATCCAACACTGCTCTAATTGACGTATATCTTACCACTGGAGAGAAAATTTCTTTATAATCAATCCCCTTTCTCTACCCCTATGCTACCTACTGAGCCTTGAACTTACTTCTCCCTACATTGCTTCTTTCTTCTTAAATATCCACTTGCACCCTATAGTTTTCTCACCTTCAAAAAGTTTCATTAGATCCCATGTTTGGTTCTTATGCAACGACTCTATCTTCTCTGCCATAGCATCCGTCCACTTGTCTTTCTCAGAGCTGTGTATCGCCACCTGAAAAGATATAGGATCTCCGCTACTAGTGATAAGCACATAAGATATCAAGTTTTCGAATTTGTATTTGGTGCGTGGTTTTATGACTCGTTTCGTTCTGCCACCAACTATAGTGTGATGTTCCATGTGCTCTGAGCTAGAATCATCAGATTCATGAGTCTCTAGCTCCACCTCACAACATCTTTCTCCATGTTGCAGTGTTTCCTTTTCTTCTTCCTAAGTACAATGTAGGATAGTCTTCTCATTAAACACTACATCTCTGCTAATCACCATCTTATTTGCCTTAGGATTCCAAGCTTGAAGCCTTTAACTCCTTTCTAATATCCTAGAAAAATGCACTCCTTTGACTTCGCATCCAGCTTGATCTTTCCTCACTAGATATGTGCATATAGGTTGGAGATCCAAACACTCGAAGATGAGAGTAATCTACTTAATTCTCTGTCCATACTTCCTCTGATATTTTACCTTCTAGTGTTGCCCTTGGTGATCTATTAATGAGATGACATGATATGTTAACTGCTTTTGTCTAGAAATTCTTTGCTAGTCCTACATTTAACCTAAGACATCTTGCCTTCTTAATGATTGTTCTATTCAACCTTTCCGCCATCCCATTTTTGCTAAGATGTCCTGCGAATCGAGAAATGCCTCATTATCCCATGTTGTTCACAAACTTGTCCTATTGTCTGACCTAAGGCATTTGATCTTTCTTCTGGTCTGGTTCTCCACTTCAGTTTTTCACAATTTAAACTTTGTAAAAGTTTCCAACTTATGACGCATAAGTATACTCTGACCTTTCGTGAGTAATCATTAGTAAAACTCATAAAATACAAGTGCTCTCCACGTGATGTCTCCGGAGATCCGTATGTATGTAGTCTAGAATTTCCTCCGTCTTGTTTGTTGTCGTCTTGAATTGCACTTAGTTCTGTTTCCCAAGAACACAGAATTTGCATAATTCAAGCTTGCATGTCTTGATACCCTTCAACAAATCTCTCTTATAAAGTTCTAGCATCCCACGTTCACCCATATGCCCTAGCCGCATATGCAGACTATACTGTCTTATTCAAACTCCACCAAGGCGACTCCACCTACAACTGTAGTCCCTGTCAACTTATAGATGTTCCCTTAACTGTTGTCCTTTCATTGTCGTTAGAGCTCCCTTGTTGACTTTTATCACCCGCTTACTGATTTGTAACTACAACTAATACTATCTAATGTGTCTAGCGAAATCAAATTCTTCCTTAGCTGTATATATCTGACATCACATAGACTTTTGATCACACCATCAAACATCTTGATTCTGACGTTCCCTATACCGATAACTTTGCATGATGCATCATCATTTCCCATCAACACTGAACCAGAATCCACTGTCTTATAGGTGTCAAACTAATCCTTTGTTTGGAGTCATGTGATATGAATATGAATAGTCTAAAATTCATGCATCCGTCAATTGCTTTGAACTCGACATAACTAATGGCATATCTCCATCACCGCTCTCTGAATTTTCCTCTTCAACTATGTTTGCAGACTTTGCCGAACTACATCTCTGCAATATATTTCTTTGTCTCTGGACAATTTCTCTTGATATGACCTTTGCCTCCATATTTATAGCACGTGATCACCTTCTTACTTCTCGACTGAGAACGAGTCTTATTGTTACCAGATCTATGTCGAGATTTGTTCCTACTTCCTACCATGCTCTTGGTTGCTAGTTACCACAAGTCCTCCCTGAGAAACTTTATCGTTTGTTTTCTTTCTTTGGTGAAAACCTAGCAACATACCTGTGATCTTCTCCAATTTCATAATTTCCTTACCCCACATCAAAGTAAACCAAATTCTCATATGTAGGAGATGAAGGCAGAGAATTCAACAACATCAGCGCCTTGTGTTCATCTTCGATCCTCACATCAATCTGCTTTAGATCGCTCACAATCTAGTTGAATACGTTGATGTGCTAGCTCAGATCGGTTTTTTCTGTCATCTTCAGCCTGAATAATTTCTGCTTAAGATACAACTTGTTTGTCAATGACTTTAACATGTACCGACTTTCCAGCTTTTGCCAAACTGCCATCTGTGACTCCTCGCCCATGACATGTTACATCACATCATCCGTAAGATAAAGCCTGATTGTTGCCACTACCTTTGCCTGAAGTTCTTCCCAATCTAATCTCTCCATGCTTTCCGGTTTCCTTTTTCCTAGTGCATTTACCATGTCTTGTTGCACTAACAAGTTCTTGACTCTTCTTTGTCATAATTCGAAGTTCCTGGTTCTGTCAAACTTCATATCAAACTTCATAGAAGTCGTCCCTGACATATTGAAGAAATCCGTCAAAACCTGTAGCTCTGGTACCAATTGTTACGCAAAGGGGGGCAACACCTTTCAACCTTTAACGCGGAAGAAAAGGAAGAGAGAAAGAGAGATTGCACAGAGCAACAAGACAAAGACGCACAAAAGGAGTAAACACGAGGAAGGAGAAGAAGAAGAGGAAAAAGAAGAGTTACCGTGGTTCGGCTATGTGCCTACTCCACAAAAACGACCGAAGTTTTATTAGAATTCTCTCTACACAATTGAATCATATTCCATGATTCTTGTGATTATACAATAGGTTTATAATAATCCCTATAAATAGTACCTAAACCCTAGACTTTGTAAAATCGTAACAGAATTTTGTTATGAAAAATTACAACAGAATTTAGAATTTTATTATGAAAAATCGTAACAGAATTCTATTACAAAAAAACCTTAATAAATTTTTTCTTCCATGACGCTCATCATATTGGCCTTCATCCAAATAGGAGTCACCCGTCAACATCTTTCATTTATGATGCACCACACATAAATTTGTGTATTGTAGTGTTAATCACCTATTCGATAATTGACATGTTAATAGTTGCCAGCTCAAATGTGATGCTGCTATTTGTTCTGCCTTGTTAGTCCTATTAGCAAGGGCTGTACCCTTTTAGTTGTTTAAAATTATGTGGTCGTGTCAGTTCTAGTTTCCTTCCCATCCTAATTCATCTTTGCTTAACATGTTGGTACATCATATAAATTATTGTATATGCCATTACACTAATGATAAATTGTAGTTCAACTTATGGAATTCTATATTTCAATGGAAAGCTGAATAAAATATAGGCGCATTGCCATTTTGATATTTTAGGATAGAGAGTTCCAACTGATTTTATCCATTTTAAAAGTCTCCAGTTTTTGCAGTTACTTTTTTTGTTCCATGAAGGACCTAAAACGGTTATGATTAAACATTTTATAAATTTTTATGTTTATCCATTCATTGTGTTCTATTTCATGAAAATGCCTTCCTTGTTGAAACATGAAAATTCCCTTTTCATAATATTTTCCAATCATTGCTAGTAGCTACACTCACCTTTACTTTGTAAAGTAGAAACATTTGTAATACAACTATACACATTAAATTTTATGGGCAAAAATCAAAAGGGCGCCCCAAATTAATAGAAACATCATATTAGCATCCTTTTTTCTAAAAAAAAAAGTCAAATGAGCCCACCTCTCATGATTTTATCCAAAAATACCCTTGGGTTTAGCGCTATTGTAGAAGCTACCGACTAGCTTCTACACGCTCGATTATGATTAGACTGTGTTCATTTGAAATGTAATGAGTGTCATGAAGTCCTATCGTTTGTTTTGCTCGTTAAAATGTTGTTTTAATTAAGTTATCACTCAGAAAAAGTAAAATCAAAATGATATAAAGTCACAACTAGCTTCTACACCATGTAGAAGCTAGCATACACGATTGATCGTAATCAGATAATGTTCATTTGAAATGTCATAAGTGTCATGGAGTCCCAATCATTTATTTTGCTCGTTAAAATATTGTTTTAATCAGGTTATCACTCAAATAAGCAAAATCAAAATGATATAAAGTCACTATTATAGAAGCTAGTTGAATTGTAGAAACTAGTTGCTAGCTTCTCATAATGTATTGTAGAAGTTAGTTGTTAGCTTTTACAATTGTAGAAGCTAGTTGCTAGCTTCTACACGACTAAATGATCAGATAATATAAGGGTATTTTGGGTATGACACTTTAAATGGGGCGTCCATTTGACTTTAATCAGAAATGGGGTGCCTACGAAAACACAAATGATGGGCGCTCATTTGATTTATGCCCAAATTTTATCAAGCATTTGTCCTGTACATAAATGCTAGTGAAATGTTACCTTATCTCTCACGCAACATATAAATCTTCTTTTAGGGTTTGCATCCGTCCATGATGTCTGCAAGATACATTTGTTGACCACAGTGACACATCTCTAAAGTTGACATCCTTGTGCCTTGAATTGGTTTTTCATACATATCAGCAGCAATTAGTAGAAATCAGTGTAGCATAATTAGCAGCATTAATTATCAGTTTCCTAAATATTGTAACACAATTGCAGTGCTCCAAACATTTACCTAATTGTAAACTTGAATGTGATTTCTTTATTTTGTGTCTATAGAGCATTAAGAAATTGGATTATCACCATAAGAAATACCTTAATGCTTCATGCTCGTCTGGTATAATTTCAATAGTGCCAAGCCTTAACAATTAGGAACAAAGAGCTTGATTTTTCCCCTCCTCTTTTCTTTTCTTCTTTTCTCTCCTCCGCTGTTCTCTTCTTTCCCTCTCTTCATGTAAACAAAACCTTGATGTTTCCTTTTGTGGTTACAAAGAGTCTGAATCTACTCATTAAGGATGGCTTTCTATATTTGGTTTGACCTTCTACACAATTCCCTTTCCTGGATACCAAACCTATAATGTTCATTACTATTTACTATAGCTCTTAAAATTTAAGGGCAGAATGCAGAATTCTACTGTAAAAAGAGTTGTGGCAAAGTTGAGACTATGTTGGCTAAACCTATGATGAGAGTAAATTTTGAAGTTGAATTTTGATAGAGCTGTGATGAAATTGTAGTCAACTGTTCAAACTAGAAAGGAAAGGACATGATATACCATAATTTCTAATTTTATCACATGTATTTTTCAGTATTATTGCATTTACAACAAGCCATATAACCAATTATTTACAGTCAGCTGATGTGGCTAGAAGTTATATTACTATAGTAATCCTTCAACTTACTGGTTTCTTGTTCAGAAAATTCTAATCGTCAATGAGTAGAAGTTAATCTATAAAGCAGGCAATCAAAATATCAATTAAAGCAAAAATAGTAATAAATTTTTAAAAATATAATAAGTACACAGTAGTCTTTCAAAACATAATAAGAGTTTAACCTAAAATAATTTGTATATTTATGGGTTTCTATAGTATACGTATATTACGTTCATCTGCAATATTGTTACAAACATTCTCATCCACCTGTTGCTATATGTATCCATATATTTGCCTTTGCAGTAATCTCCAATTTCAATAATTTTTTTACTTGGGCTGAGCCAAATGGCCAAGTATTGGAGCATAATAAGTAAAGCAAGTGTTCAATCCTCTTTTTTAACATAATAAATGGTAGTTGTTACCATTTAGACTTGTCATCTTACTTACGATCACTTCCATCCATTAGGAATACGTCTACTTTTGGGGATCATGGAATGCATCTACAAGCCCATAGAAAACACTAGGAAACATTAGGATTTACATGTGAAAACCCTTGATGGATCAAGAGTAAAAAGACATGAGAAGTATAATCTACTAGAGAAATATGGAGAATAAGTTTGTCTCCATAATCATCATGCATAAGCGATAAAAATCAATACTAGGCTATTTTGTTGGAATCAAATACAAATGCATTCAGAGTTCACCCATCACTTGTCTCGAGAATGGGTCCTAAATCTCCTCTTTAAGAAATCTCCCATCAAGTTGGTTCAAAAAACCTCTTTCCGCATGTCTCACAGTTTCAAGCACTCTTGGGGATCTCTGCAAGGATCCCTAGATGCTGTTAAACTTTGGCATGCTCTTGAAGAAATTATTGTGTTGAAAAAAATGTTGAACCTTGTCACCTGAAACTGCTCTGTCCTGTATTTCGCAGTCTACTGCCTATTGTTTGACCCCAAAGGAAAACCACTTCTCTTTACTGCTATCTGCCCCTTGTTTATGATTGGTACTGAGTGAATGGTTCATGTGTCCTAGACTGGACACACTATGGGTTGATCCCAACCTCATGGATTTCTTTACTGCTACGTGTCCCTTTTGCATGATTGGTATTGAATTAATGGCTCATGTGTCCTAGATTGAACAGTGGCTTCATGGCTGATTACCTTTACGTGTTGGAAGATCATCAGATGATAAATTATTTAGGTGGAAAAATAAATAAGATCATATTAAATCATCTAGAGTCGAATTCAGCTGTTTCTTGAAAAGGTGCCATGTAACCACACATAGGAAGTCATTCTATTTCCTTCAAAACTTTTTCATCTTATTTTGACTCTACCATTCTCTACTAGTTCACTGGTTTCCATTTGATGGATAAAAGATTACTATCTAGGATCACTTATTTGCCAATGCTGAATCAAAAAGAAATCCAATTTCCCCCTTTATTGTTTCTTGCAACAGTATTTGCCTAATATCCAATTATTGCTTTGCAGCTGAAATCCAAGGTTAATGAAATCATGTCTTCTCCTGCAATCACACTCTCAGGTGACAAGACGGTACTAAGTATGTTTCCTCACCCATGATACTTCTCTTCTATATACGACACCTGACTGTTAGATTTGGTTAAGAATTGTTTCCTATGGTCAAAATTATGCAGATGCAGCAGCTTTAATGCTCAAGATGAAGATCCACAGGGTACCTATATTAGATGCGGAACAGAAGGTTATTGGTAAGAAACTCAAAATGATAAAAAACTGTTTATGTTATGTGGTAATTTCACTTACTCAATGATATATCACTTGCTACTAGTGATTAATATATTTTTTTTTAAACTAGGAATTGTTACTCGGACAGACATATTTCAAGCACTGGAGGCGCAGAAAGTAGAGTCCGTTTAGATCATGCCGGCTTGCTGTGTATGTATATGGAATAGCGGGTTAAGAGGCTGTTAATGTAGTAAATTATGCACCATCTGTTACCTTTTGCCTGCTCTTGTATAGTTGTGCCGGCATATACACTGTTGAGCTGTTATCGGAGAATAATAATGTGGTACGAAGTTTGTATCTATGATCAAAGCCTCTTGATAACGTTTGACTGTGAGATATATTGATAGTATCAGACGTCATGTGGCAAATATATCAAGCATTTCATGAATTTAAAAGGGTAATTAGTTCTATGTAAGAGCGGTCCTGGAACCCATAAGGTGGCCTCCACCTTGTACATCTCGAAAAGCCTAGTTCTGATTTCTAATTTAATTATGTTGGATAATTTGTTAGTCGCTTAAACCCTCCAACCTATACTTTAGCCATAGGCCGTGGAGGAAGAGAGGAGATCAGCAGGACTTTGCCACAGGGAGGAGAGGGGTGGTAGAGAGGTAGAAACAAAAAAAAAAGAGAGCTTTAAAGGAGGAGATCGACCTTGTAAAATAAGATCGTAGAAGAGGAGAATTCAAGAGGTGAGAGAATAGTGCTGTCTAACAGACATGGAAACATCATCTAAAGTGAAACTAAAACCAGGGTACGTTGAACCATATTCATTAATCCAAATTCAACTCTTATATCTTCACATAGATTCCAACTAAGCCCAAATCAAACCAAACTCAGTCCCACATGTGACAGCCTATACCCCGCAACAATTAGCCTTGTTTTTCACCAAACGACACTATTTTTTGCAAAATTAAAGTTTAGCGACTACAAAAATTTACCATGTAAATTTTAGCACAAAGTTGTCCTAGACAAAAATTATGGCATTTTAGCTCGAGAGGTAAAGGCCCATGAGAAAAAAATAATAATTAATCAAATTGAGCAACATCGAATCTAGGATGATCAATCTAGTCTTATGAAATTTCCATTTATCATCAAGATAAATCGAGAAACACTTGCTGTGGACAATCCAAAAATCTAACATCCCATAGTTGTAATTCTCATTTGAATACAAAATTTTTATAAATATGTCGTATCTGATAATTGAACCGTAGATATCTAGAAGATAACGAAACTCCCGTATTACTGCACCATAACTCAGTGCTCCCATTAGAAAAACAATGATTAATCAGGTTGGGTAACGTCGAGCTTGGGGTGATCAGCCCGACCCCATGAAAATTTTTCATCGGCCACCAGGATAAATCGGGAAGCGCTCGCAGCGGACAGTCCAGAAGTCCAGCATCCTTTAGTTGTGTGTCCTATTTGAAGAAATTTTTTTTATAAATTCATTATAACGAGAACTCGAAAAATGAATATTTGAATGATAATCTGAATATCTTATCGTTACACCAAAAGCAGTGCTCCCATTGGAAAAGACTATAGTGTTGTTGCTCTCGTCCCGTGATGCCGTTTATTTTTATAAGTTAGTTCTTAACCATCTCTCTCATGGCAAGTGTCGACTACGCGCATTACAGAACACTAGCCCCCTAATATGAGAACACTAGCCCCAGAATACGAAGTCACATGCATGGTCCTAGCATGTGGCGTAGCGCCTAGTTTAAGGTACAACTTGTGAGGTCGTTTCCTAGTGGCCTCACAAGCCTAGAGCTAGTTATAATGTTTTTGTATCAAACATGATTCTTAAAAGAAGATTTAGCAAAGAGAGGCTAACTTATATGCAGATAAAATGCGAACATAACATTTGAACAAATTACTATAGAAGTTGTTGGCTTCAAATCGGTAAAATTTATGTTTAATGTGAGTATTTATAGTAATCCTAGCCACCTCTCTCACTAAGCCCTCATATATCATTAAGCTTTCATCCCCACTGATGCCCATAAATATAACAATTAATTAAAAAATTGTAACTGTTTATACAATTAAAAAAAACTGTACTTACTCATGGGCAAAAAAAAAATGTCCTTTTTATTGAATCGTCAAAGAAGCGCTACCAATTTAATTTTTTATCAAAATGACATCCCACTTAGTAAAATAATACAAATACCATTTGACACATTGTATACTTCTGACACAAGCACTCTCACATATGAATCACCTAAATCGCGGATCACGTCATAACAACTACGAAACTATAGTTGCTACAACTATACGATATCTCAGTTGTAACAACTACCAAATTATAGTTGCTATAACTATAAGTTCAACTTTAAAAGATCATAACTTTTAATTCGGATTGAACCATGAGACACACAATATATCAAATTGAAACTCGTTTAGAAATCTTCGATTTGATATATTGCGTGTCCTATGCTTCAATCCAAGTTAAAAATTATGACATCTCAAATTTTACTCAGTATGCATGTTATAGCAGCTACGAAATCGTAACTGCTACAATTATGTGGTGACTCAGTTGTAGTAGCTACAAAACTGTAGTTGCTACAACTATAAGTTCAATTTTAAGAGGTCATAATTTTTTATTCGGTTTAAATCATGAAACACACAATCTATTAAATCGAAGCTCATTTATAGATCTTTGGTTTGATATGGTGTGTGTCTCGTGATTTAACTTTAGTCAAAAGTTATAACCTCTCAAAATTTACTTAACATATACGTTATATCAGCTACGAAACCATAGCTGCTAAAACTACAAATTCGACTTTAAAAGGTCATAATTTTTTATTCGGATTGAACTACGAAACAGACAATATATCAAACCGAAGATCTCTGCTACAAAACTATAACTGCTACAACTACAAGATATAACTTTGAGAGGTTATAACTTTTGATTCGAGTTGGATCATGGGACATACAATATATCAAATCGAAGCTATTCATAGATCTTCGATTTGATATATGTGCATCCTTTGATTCAACTCGAATCAAAAGTTATGGTCTCTAAAAGTTTATCCAATATACATATTGTAGCAACTATGGAGGGCAGATCCTTTGGTCCAAAAAAATAGATCAAGGGATGGACCACTTGCAATTGCGGCCAGATTGTGGTTGCGATTTAGACGCAATTGGTTGCAATCTTTCACTGGGTTCACTATCACTCCCCCCCCCCCCTGCGTTATAGTTTAGGTAGGGGCGGGTGGCGGGAGGCTACTGATGGTGGGCAACTGGCCAGGCAGCCTAGCGCCGAGTGGGGGGCGACCTTCGGGTGGCCTCCGACCACCTGGCCCAACCCAAACTATAACCAGGGGGATGGTGAATCCAGGGAGGGATCGCAACCAATTATGGTCGGATCACAATCATAATCCGGCCGCAATTACAAGTGGTCCATCGCCTAATCCACTTTTTTGTGGACCAAGGGATCTGGCCTCGTAGCTACGAAATCATAGTCGTTATAATTGTGTGGTAACTTAGTTGTAGCAGCTACAATATCGTAGCTGTTACAACTGTGTAGCAGCTACAAAATCGTAGCTATTACAACTGTGTAACAGCTATGATTCCATAGCTACTACAATGTGATCCGATTTAGATGAGAATATAGGTGAGATACACGTGTCAAAAGCATGCAATGCGTCAGAGAGTATTTGTGTCATTATATAGGGGATGGGGTGCCCTTTTGATAAAAAAAAAAAAATCAAAGAGGGGCGCTCCTTTAACGATTCGATAAAAAAAAGTACTCTTTTGACTTTTGTCCCTTACTCATTATATCAATGCAATCATCTACTAAGCATTTAAGTATTTCTAGGGTTGTAAATAAATCAAATATTCGTAAGTTTGATATTTTACTTGATAAGAGTTTGTTATGTTCACTCAATATACACAAGATCAATTAAATTAATGAATAAATTTGAATAGCATATGTTAAACTAAATGGATAGATTATAATACATGAATTCAACTCGTTAATATCCATGAATAAAGATTATGAACTATTCGTGAGCAGTGTTCACGAACAAAATTTATGAACTATGTTCATTAATAAAACTCTTATTAATATGATAAATAAACAAACAAACTTTTAAAATGAACAAGTAATCTTATATTATCAGGCTCATAATCAATCAATTAAGTTTAAAAATATAAAACTTTTAGATAATCAAATGAATTTGAATTAAAAACTCGATAACATCTAAATGAATCAAACTTGAGCTCATAAATAAGAAACTAAGTCAAGTTTAAACAACTATTTAATAACTTGATTCATTTCAAGACAAAGTTTATTATCTTATCAAATAATCTTAAACACTTAAATTTTGACTCCCCTTGACTCAATTACAACCCTAAGGGTGCGTTTGGTTCGGGGTTATTCTTGATAACCTTGGTTATCCATCCAAGGTTATCAACAAAAACCTTGTTTGGTTTAGGTATTCGATGATTCCAAAGTAATGTTCCATGCTCGACACGTCAGCAAAAGGGTAACGATTCCAAACTAAGGTTTTTGTTGATTCCGGGGTTAACGAATTTTTTTTACCAAAAATACCCTCCGATAAGAAAAAACATGAAAAAATGTAAAAAAAATGAAAAAAAATGTTTTAAAAAATTTAAAATTTTATTTTTTTTAAATAATTAATTTTAAAAAATAAAAATAATAAAAATTCTAAAAATAAAAAATAAAAATTTTAAAAATGTTAAAAAAAATTTTAAAAAAATTATAAAAATTTAAAATTTATAAAAATTTAAAAATTTAAAATTTTTAAAAAATTTTAAAAAATTTTAAAAAATTATAAAAATAAAATAAATAAATAAAAATTAAAATTTTAAAAATGTAAAAAAATTAAAAAAATATAAATATAAATAATATAAAAATATAAAAACATTAAAAAATAAAAAAAAAACACATTAAAAAGTAAAAAAAATATACAGGAAAAAAAAGTAAAAAAACATTAAAAATAAATAAATAATAATAATAATAATATTATTATTATTATTATGTATAGTTGATTTTATAACTGAGGGTAATATGGTAAAATATTAAACTAGGGTATTCATTAAAACCTTTAAACAAATAAGTTTTTGTTGCATTACCTAAGTTGAACCAAAGAACATTTGGTTATGTTTTATTCCCTATAGCCTTGGTTATGTGATTACCTGGTAATCACATAACCAAGATTATACATGATGACTTAAACCAAACGCACCCTAAGTGTTTTATCTTAATTTGTATGAATGTTCTACACCTGCTATCTTAGGCTGGATGACGAATTGATTTGAATTGGAACCATGTTAAAATTATTGGTTTGCTGTTAGTTTAAAATTGAAAAAGAAATCTACATTTATTTAAAAACAAATTTGAAATTTCTTGCTAAGCGAGGCTTTTATTGGTAATAAGAAAAAATGTTATGATTTAAGGTTCATACATTTGTTCCAATAAATTTTTGTCATTCAAGATTATGTAATGGTTTTTGTGATGGTAGCAATGTGAAAGCTTAGTCGATTGATTTGCTAACAATTATTTTTAACTAATATCTATATTTATCTATCAAAAAGTATGATGAATTAATTAAATGTGTTATTCTGAAGGAGTTGACTACTTCCACAAGGTAGGCATATGGTATGGTGTCATTATGCGTTAATCTGATCAATAATCAAATGTGAGTGAGCCCTTAAGCCATATGCTAATTTGGTGAAAACAGGGAATCAAATTGCTTGTGATCACATGGCATTTGGCTAATCAGACAAGAATCAAATCGTCATTAATATTGACTTCAATTAATTAACAAGTTAAATAGAGGAAACAAGAAGATAGATTTCTAGCCGCTTGTTATATATATTTTCTATTAAATTCGCAATCTACGAAGAATCTAAGCATATGAATTTAATTTGGACAACTTAACCATATTTTGACCATTCCAACTACCAGGTTCCACTCTATCAACTACCATGTGAAACTATTAGTTTTTAAAAGGGAACCAAGGAATGATAGAAACTAGAACTCCCTCCTTTTTTTTTTAAACATTTATTTTATTTTGAGTTTCATCTAATATTTATCAATTCGAATCATTTAGAATTAATTGAATCATTTCGAATTACTATTGAACCAAGAGTATATATGTGATCTTTAAAAAGGGTATGAATGAGTTCTCGAGAGTATACAAGTACAGTCATTTCACATTTGCATTTTGACCTATTGCTTTCGTCAAGAAAAAATAGCTATTTTACCTCGATGGTTTGATATAATCAAATTGCAAGTGGTAAGGAAATGGATAAGGTTTTGAAACCTCTAAAATCTCACTAGTGGTCTAACAATTATGTTTTGATTTATGGATATTATGAAGGTGAGATAACCATTTCACCTTACGCATTGTTTGGCAGACGGTGAGGCAGACGGAGGGAAGGGGAGAGAAAGGTAAAGAAGGGAAAAGAAAATTTGAAATCCTATTTGAAAGGAAGTGAGCTATAGAAAAAAAAGGTAAGGAAGGATAAGCTTTAGTCTCCTCGAGACGGTCTAGTAACTAGTGCATAAGAGGTTATCATCATGAGGTCTGGGTTTCGAATTTCGACATAGTCGAGATAAATGTCTCCCTTATGTACTAGTCATTATTCCAAAGACTAGTAGCCGTCCGTGATTTACCTCCTCCGTGTTGACCCTAGGACGGATTGGTGGGAATGCTGGGGGCGAGCGTATTCGTCTTTTGCCACCAAGGAAGAGTAAAATTTAACCTTCTTTACCCATGAAACGAAAGAAATTCTTACACCCCGATTTAAGGTGTAAGGGTAAGGGGAATTTTAAAAAAAAAAATATTCCAATTTTATTCTTGTTTTATTATATTAATTCTAAAAATTATTATTTTAGGTATTCTGTGCGTCACGACGAAAAACACTCGCATCGCCCGACTCACACCGCCCGACACTCACACTTCGTTGATGTCGACACCGACTTTGACTTCGACGTCGACGCCAACTTCGACGTTGACACCGACTTCGACGCCGACTTTAACAAATGAGCTACAATTACTTGAATGCTAAGTCTTGAATAAAAGTGAAGATAATTTTGTAACTTTATATATTTAACCTTCATTACTCTCACTTTCCTCCCAAACACGGTAACATATGTTACGTTAATGAACCTTCCCTCTCTTTCAAATAAGGAGAATATAAATACATTCCCCTCCCTTCCCTTTCCCTCCATTCTCCTCCCTTCCCTTTTGTTAATGAATCTTCGCTCATCCCATCCAAACATACATAGGGTTAAAGAACCTACAATATCAAACTATAAATGTGACTGCCGGCATGGATGAATTCCTGAAGTTCCAAGATAATACTACAAGTTTAACGCTTGCATTTTTTTTAAAAAAAAAATATTGTAGGTTCATCAAGATGAAATAATCATTTTATCTAATAGATATTCATAAATGAAAATGCAAGGAGCAACTGGTGGTTCATTTTGATCCATAGATATCCATTAATAGAAAATAATTATTTTATCATAGTGAACCTAGCTAAAATAATGGAAGCAACAGCAACCCAAGACGTAGAAAATCCATCACAACAAGTGTATTCAACAAACACAGTCATCTCACCCTACCGGCCCCTAGAAGATACACTTATGGGACCACCTGGCTACCCCCCCCCCCCTCAACCCCACCATATTGGTATCAGCTCATCCAAAGAGATGTTGGGCTAATTTATCCTTGTCTAGGTAACAATCTTATAACCAGGCACTTTACCTTTTGTTCTTTTGAGTTAATGGTAGTAAATAACCCGGAATTTGCAAAAGAACAAGTCCTAACTTGGCAATAGGCGCAGAAGCTACAGTAAGACCAAGGACACACCTGTGTGAGTAAACCTAGGAAGAAACTATCTTCATTCAATTAACAAAAGATAACGGGGCCTCGGTTATAAGTAGTTACTTTGGACTTTCGCATCCTAATCCATCTTGTTTTATGAGCAATTATATCATGACTAGAAATACCTACTCCTATCGAGACGCAATTACAGCCACTGATCAAATTGAAGCCCTCGCTGTTGGTTTTGCAAAACCAACTGATTACCATGGCACTTCGGCAATCTTAACCATCATCAAGCAAAACAATACGCAGATCCAACTTCTTGTTCAAATAGCATAAGCATTACAAGGAAATACAAGAAGAATTAAAGACTACTGAGAAAGGAGGAAAATCTTCAACATCCACTTTACCTGCGGATTTAATTGAAAAGCTTCAAAATCTATCCCTTGGACCGGTGGCAAGGCCAAAGAAGAAGCAAGGCAAGCTTAGGGTTTTTACTGATCCATATAAAATCTTGAAAGAAGAACTTCAGAAGAACAAGCAAAATTGAAGAAAGATGACCACCAGAACAAGAACTGAGTAGTAAGTTACTTCAACCCCTTTATTTGAAGATCAAATTCGAGATTATCGAAGAAACCAACGGAGACTTTACAATACAAGACAAGCATCCAGAGGACTGGGCAGACACCTTATGGGAAGAACAAATCAAGGTAATACACTTGAACAACAGATTGATCCACAAGCATAGTTACAACTATATATCCATGCAGGAGAGAGTTGTCATAGTACCAGCAGAGGTACTTTATCATTCCAGATGAGATGACGCCCATCATCGAGTATATGTGCATAGATCAGAAGAAGCTCTCTTAGTAACCGATGGTAATCAAGTGGATCGAAGTTTTATCCAAGAAGAAAGCTTCAATCAGCTACAGCAAAGCAGGATGCAATATATACACCTTGGCGTCCTTCAGGTACGTATACAAATACTACACAGGCAAAGGGAAGGCACTATGGCATTAATAGTATTTTGGGATAATCGCTGGCAAGGAGACCAAGCTATTTTGGCTACTATGGAGGTGGACTTAATCTAAGGAAACCAAATGATTTATGTTATTCCTGAAATTATGCTCACTATTGGGGACTTTTTCATAAATATTTAAGTCTCAATACTTACCAGGGGCTATGAAGCCTGACACAATGGAGAGGCTAACCTTCTTATCACAAGAGGACTGGTAGGTAGGCTTTCTAACACTCCTAATGTCGGTTTTGCCTATGAAATACAGGGAGTGGTGGACTACCTTACTACCCATGGGGTAAATGCCTTACCAGGTCGAAGCCTATCAACAAGAAGCCTACAAGGCTTAAATTGGGTTGTACAACCCACCCATGCCATAATCCCTATTCAACCATAAGAAGTAAATAGTCGGAATCTAATAGACAGAAGAATTTCATTAAGTTTTCATAACTACACAACGGCGCAACCATCAAAACCACCTACATATAACGAAAAGGATGAAGAAATTCAGGGTAACGAAGACGTATCACATGCTATAGCTATCCTTATTGAACAAGCATCAGGTGTCTTCATTTATCAAGATGACCCTGAACCGTTATATCATAAGGAAGCATTAGAGGAAGCAACTGTTTCTAATGACTACCCCTTTGTTTTGGCGCACAAATTAACTCCTAATGCAGTTATCCCTGTCCAAAGAACTCTTGGTGCTGCTGGATTTAATTTAGCAGCCAGTGAAGCACGAACGATAGAGCCCAAAGGGCGCGGTCTAGTACCCACTTGACTAAGCCTGGAAATTCCCTGGGGATCCTATGGACAAATTACAACAAGGTTAAGTGCAGCATGGAAGTTTGCCATTGATATCGACGCCGGGGTAATTGATAGTGATTGCAGAGGTGAAATCCTTATCATGGCCTTTAATCATTCTGACTTTACCTTTCAAATTAACCAAGGTGATTGTTTAGCACAAATTATTTTCGAACAAATACTTCTGCCAACAATTTATAAAGTAAAAAGTCTTTCTCCAACCACAAGAAGCAATCAAGGTTTTGGATTACCACTTAGCAAGGACAGCCATGCCAACCAGAAGCACAAAAATCAAGTCATATGGGACACCTTGGGAGAACCTAGTGGTAAGTTTGACTACTATGTTAATTATGCGCTCCTTGACCCTTTGCCAGATCTAGAGCTCCCAGCACCATCTTGGGATGATGATGCAGAAGCTACAACTCCACCCATCTTTAACAAACTATTACCACATGATAAACATTTGGTTTCGGTATGCCTTGAGGATACTATACTCTAACAGGAACAATCTGTTGGGATGTATACTATAAGCCTAGCTTTTGTATGAGCATCTGTTTTGAAATATTTTGAAATGAGAATCACCTTGGTCAAATGTTTACATTTTATATTTATATATATGTCAATGTAGTTGTCCATTTAATTTATATTGTAGATAACATGATGTGTGGTGCCACACAGAAGATTATGTTATCGGTTCCTTATAAATTATAAATACTAGCTGATCGAGCCGAGCTGCTACCCTCTTGAATATGATGTTGACTGAACTCCCTGTGTCAACACTAGCTCACAACCAAGATAGATTGGGACAAAGCACTGGAACGGTTGTAATGTAATTTGGTATTAGTCTGTCTTGACTATAAAATTACACTAGTACACTATGTGTGTATTGAGCATAACCGTTTAAGGTTGTTCGATTTATACTGACTACATAAAAGAACAGAGCCTCTGTTATTATGGATGTGCGTCCTCTTAATCCCTATATAATAACAAGCACGTATATTTAATATTTATTTCTTTAACTTATCAATGGGTGAGATTTATTCGTTAAATCAATAGGCCCGATGAGTTGGGAGATAGTATTATTTATATGGTTTATTGTTGATTATAGAAGGAAACTGTATCCTAATTATTTAGGTTAATGATGTCCCCTTGAGGAGCTCATAAGGATTATCATATAAATCCTGCAGGTGGACTTAGTCTGACATGATAATAAAGTTGAGTGGTACTACTCTTGGAATCATATGTTAATTAATTGGGTTATCAGTAACTCAATTAATTAACGAACATACAATATCTTAAACACAGGGAGATTAACGCACTCATGATAAGAAGGAGCTCATATTGTAATATGAGATTGGTGTGGTAGTTCAATAATAATCCTTTAGTGGTATGAGTTATTATTGATGGACTTGGGTTGGGTGTTCGGGCCAAACACAGGAAGCCCAAGCCCATCAGGAGGCCTAAACCAATTTCTCCTCTAGGTCCCTGTTGTAGCCTCTATATAAAGCCTCACATCCACCCATCCACAACTTGTTTGGTTTAACTTAACTTGGTTTGGTTTAACTTAACTTGGTTTGGTTTAATTTAACTTGGTTTGATTTAACTTGGTTATAGAAAGGGAGAAATTTTCTTAACAGAATTATGTTATTTTTTGTTCCTTTGTAACCGACGACAAGCCTATAAAAAGAGTAGGTGGTGGCTCATAAAACCTAATTTTCTAATTTTTTCTCTTCTCCTCCTTGTGGTCGGTGCCCCTCCCTTTCTCCTTTGCTAGGGTTGGCGCCCCCTTTATCCTTGGTGGCCGACGCCCCTCCTCCTTGGTGGTCGGCGCCCCCTCCTCCTTGGTGGCTGGCGCCCCCTCCTCCTTGGCGGCCGGCGCGCCCTCCTACTTGGTGGCCGACAAATTAGAGAAGAGGAAGAAGAAGAGAAGGAAGAAGATTAGAATGTGCCCCATCCTAGAGCCTCCATTTGTGTCCGGTGGTTTGTATCCAAAGAGAGGAAGGGTGGTGTTGTCTTGGTAGATCGTCACCCACACGACGTCCAAGAAGAGGAGAGGAATATGACAGAAGATCAAGAGGTCTTTAGCTACAAAGAAAAGGTACAACTAGTTTTTAATTCCGCTGCGTAATCAGTTAGTTTTCTTTGTATCATTTTTGGAATACCAACACAAGAGGCCAGCGATCTTGTACTTCGATCAAGGTGTGCTTTGATCCATCAAAAACATGCTTGATTGATCAAACACATGTCTGATTGAACATGCGGGTTGCTAGAAAAATTTCTATACTTGTACAATTTTTGTACAGGAAAATTTAAACAGAACGGAATTCCAGCACCCTACAAGTGGTATCAGAGCATGATTTTTGGTTCTGTGTGATTGGTTTTCGATTAAATTATGCACTGCTCGTATATAAATTTAGGTCGAATAATAGTAGGATGTACAAGATAGATTAACACTATGGTTGCAGGCGTCCTAAGTCCAACTATTATGGCTTTGTGTGTTTGTGTATGATTTGAACCCTCGGGCATGTCGAGGTTGTTTTGTGTGCATGATTGTAATAATTAAATACGACCGGTTGCCGCATTATTTTTTTACATTCTGTTCGATCTAGATTACATGTAAATTCCTTTGTGGAATATATGATCGATAAAAGTAAAATTTTATTTTTTGTTGCGGCTTGTATCCTTGCTATGCCTAATGCTATTTTGAGGACCGGAGGCGTGGCAGAGAAGGAAGCGAGATAGATGCGACGACTTGATCCATTGGCGGCATATTAGAGGACAGCGTTGGATGAGACCATAATAGTTGGAAATTTTATTTTCATATTTATTGCCTTTATATGTTATTTTATGTGTTGTGATGCTATGTGATGTGATGTGTGTGCATGCTAAAAAAAATCCTCAATTTAAATAACTAAGTGGGAGAGAGATTATTTAAATAAATTCCACGGTCTCTATTACTGGGTTGTAAGTGATGCATTCAAACTTGTGCGTTGGCTTTAAGTGTCTTCCTCCATATCGGATGAGTTTGTTTGCGGATCACTAGATCAAACTTTCTCTATGGATGATTATAGGAAATTATTTAGGTATGTGTGATCTTCTCCATCTGAAAGGGCACAATCCTAATTAATGGACTAAGTATCAAGTAATGATATACACTTGGGCGCATTTAATAGTATCCTCCCCATCAGAGTCATTGCTATTATTTGTATGGTCGAAGATGAATCAACTATTAATTTTATTTGTCATAAAGTTAGGTTGACAAGATAATAAAATTAATAGGTAAAACCTCCTCTTATAATGTTTAAATTAGTATACGTCCACACTATTGTGACATACAAAATTCACGATGTTTTGAGGTGTTGGTGAATTTAAATTATATTGTTTGAGGAATCAATATTATTTTAAATTCTAAAGTTTTGACCAAATACTTTATTTTGTGATTGTCAGGATTTCAAAATGACTTTCAATTCTCTTGCTGTTATTTTAAAAGAAAATAAACTTACTAGTCTAAATTATATTGATTGGAAACGAAACTTGGACATTGTCTTAACAGCTGAAGAATACAAGTTCGTACTTCTCGAGGTCTATCCTAACGTGCCTGATAAGGATTCTAGTGAAGATGAGATAGAGAGACATAGGAAATGGGTCAAAGTAGATGAGATGATGCGGTGTTACATTTTGGCTTCTATGTCAAATGTGTTGCAACATCAACATCAGGCCTTACCCACTGCCTATGGCATGACAGAAACTCTTCGGACGCCAGAATCGGGTTGCCAGGCAGGAGGCCATGAGAAAGGTCGACTGCCCTAGCAGAAAAGAGAACAATAAAGGTATATCTTATTCATTAGTTGTTAAAATATGTTTAGCGGTGTTATCTATTGGTACCTGGTGTGTAGATACGGGAGCCACTGATCATGTCTACAATTCATTGCAAGGGTTCCAGGAAACCTGACGACTATATGAAAGGGAGATCACCATCTACATGGGCAATGCTACAAGAGTAGCGGTTGTTAAAGTGGGAGATGTTTATTTATCTTTTGATAGGAATAAAACTTTGATTTTGAAAAATTGTCTTTACGTACCATGTTTTAAAAAGAACTTAGTTTTAGTTTCTAAATTATTTATGGATGGATATTCTGTTTCTTTTGATAACAAAGTGGTTGTCAAGAAAAATAAGGTAATTATCTGTTCTGGTGTGTTGGTTGGCAATTTGTATACTCTTAATTTAATAATTTCCACGATGCAACAAATGAAAAATTAATAACACATCTTCTAATTCTAATAAGAGAAATGAACCTTCGAAAATGAACCAAACATATCTTTGACATCTAAGGTTGGGTCATATTAACTTGAGTAGGATTCAAAGGTTAATAGGCAATGGACCTTTGAGTTCATTGGTAGTGGAAAACTTTCCGACATATAAGTCTTGCTTGGAAGGAAAAATGACCAAAAGGCCTTTTAAGGCAAAGGGGTATAGAGCCAAAGAAGTGTTAGAATTGGTTCATTCTAATTTGTATGGACCTATGACTATCCAGAAAAGAGGTGATTTCGAATATTTTATCTCTTTTATAGACGACTATTTAAGATATGAGTACATTTACTTGATGCGCTGCAAGTCTGAGTGCTTTGATAAGTTCAAAGAGTACAAGGCTGATGTGGAGAAACATCATGGTAAAAGTATCAAGACACTACGGTCTGATCGTGGTGGAGAGTACCTCTTAGGAGAGTTTAGGAGTTACATATCAGACGTCAAGATTCAATCCCAATTGTCTGCACCTGGTACACCCCCAATATAATGGTGTGGTGGAACGAAGGAATAGGACTTTTATGGAAATAGTTAGATCAATGATGAGTGATTCAGAATTACCAAATTCATTTTGGGGGTACGCTCTGGAAACGACGACGTATATTCTGAACTTGGTACCTTCTAAATCAGTATCCTCTACTCCCATAGAATTATGGAATGGGCGTAAGCCTAGTTTGAAACACATTCAGATTTGGGGTAGTCTAGCAGATGTGCTGAAGGGAGGCATTGATAAATTAGAATCACGTACAGAAGTTCGCTTGTTCATGAGATATCCTAAAGGAACGAAAGGTGGTTTGTTTTATAATCTTAAAGATCAGAAGGTCATTGTTAACACCAATGCCCGATTTTTAGAAGAAGACTATGTGATGAACCACAAGCCCATAAGTAAAATTGTTCTGAGGAAATAAGAGAGAACACTTCTACTTTAATACGAACGGTACAAGATGAGATACCACAAGTAACTGCAACACATGTCACAAATAATGCACAATTACATGTAGTGAATCGTCATAGTGGGAGGGTTATTAGGCAACCTGAAAGATTCATGTTTTTGGGAGAGTCTTCGGACTTGATCCCTGGTGAACATGAAGCTGATCCCTGGACATATGATGAAGTACTCTAAGATAAATATGCAGCATCTTAGCAAAGTGCAATAAACTCTTAAATAGAATCTATGCATTCTAATCAGGTCTGGGAGCTTGTAGAACCACCAAATGGTGTAAAAGCCATTGGATGTAAATGGGTCTACAAAAGGAAAAGAGGAACAGACGGGAAAGTGGAAACTTTTAAAGCGAGGCTTGTTGCGAAATGGTATACTCAGAAAGAGGGAATCAATTATGAGGAAATTTTTTCGCCGATAGTCATGCTAAAGTTTATCCAGATTTTTTATCCATTGCTGCTCATATGGATTATGAGGTTTGGTAAATAGATGTCAAGACATCTTTTCTTAACGGAAGTCTTGAAGAAAATATCTATATGAAGCAACCAGAGGGATTCATTACGAAGGGCAAAGAGCATCTTGTATGTAAGCTCAATCGGTCCATTTATAGACTGAAGCAAGCTTCGAGATCTTGGAACATCTGGTTTGATGAAGTGATCTACTCTTATGGATTCATTCAGTGTCCGGATGAGTCTTGTGTATACAAGAAAAGTGATGGAAACGTGGTGGTATTTCTTGTACTATACGTAGATGACATTTTGCTCATTAGCAACAATGCCAAAGTGTTGTCAGACGTAAGAGTATGGTTGTCCAAGCAGTTTGATATGAAGGACTTGGGAGAATGTGGACATATTCTTGGGATCAAAGTAATAAGGGATCGTAAGAAAAGGATATTGTGCTTATCCCAAGCTTCATACATCGATACTATCCTAGCTCGTTTTAGCATGCAAAACTCCAAGAAAGGTTTTCTACCTTTTCGGCATAGAGTACCTTTATCTAAAGAGATGTGTCCTAAAACATCAAAGGAGATAGAGGAGATGAAGACAGTTCCTTATGCTTCAGCTGTAGGAAGCCTAATGTATGTGATGCTATGTACGAGACCGGATATTTGTTTTGTTGTGGGCATGGTTAGCAGATATCAAAGTAACCCAGGACCGGAACATTGGACTGCCGTAAAGCATATATTAAAGTACCTGAAAAGGACTAGAGATTATATGCTGGTTTACCAGGCAGATGATTTGCACCCTATGGGTTACACGAATTCAGACTTACAATCAGATAGGGACAGTAGTAAATCAATCTCGGGGTATGTGTTTACTTTGGGAGGTGGAGTCATAGCATAGAGGAGTGTTAAGCATAAATGTATTTCAGACTCCACCATGGAAGCTGAGTACGTGGCAGCCTCTGAGACAGCCAAAGAAGCTGTATGGCTCAAAAACATCTTGATGGACTTAGATGTGATTTCTGGTTTGCTCAAAGTTATCACAATTTATTGTGATAACAGTGGTGCAATAGCAAACTCGAAGGAACCACGAGCCCATAAGGCAAGTAAACACATTGAGCACAAGTATCACCTGATACGATACATCATAAAACGAGGAGAGGTTGTTGTTGCCAAGATTATATCAGCAGATAACCTGGCAGATCCTTTCACTAAGGCCCTTCCAGCGAGAGCTTTTGATGACTATGTTGAGAGGATGAGAATCAGATGTATGGCAACATTTATGGCAGCATAGTCTTTTAGTATAAGTGGGAGATTGTTGGGATATATACTATAAGCCTAGCTTTTGTATGAACATCTGTTTTGGGATACCTTTCTTTCATGTTTACAAATATGTATGAGAAGGATATAGTTGGAACCTTATTTGATAGTGTAAAACAAGCCATGGAGGAGATGCATGATGATTACAAGAGATTGTATGGATCGGGAGATTCTTCTGTGACTTCATCATCAACTTCTGTTTCTTCAAGTTCATGAGATGTTCTTGTTTCAGATGCAGCAAATGTAGAATCGAGATGCGTTAGAGGAGGGTGAATAGCGCTCGTGGCTTTTTCACACTTTTCAAAAAATACAGAGTATCGTAGCGGAAGATAGAAATAGAGCAGAAGTAAAACAATCGTTAACACTTTTCTTTTACTTAGTTCAGAACTTGTGACGACTCCTAGTCCAAAGTCCGCGATCGTTGATCGCTTTCATTGGACAATCACTATAGATTCGAAGAATTACAACTTGAAAGTACAATTAAGTGCAATAATTAAACATATACCGACAACTTTTGAGGATCTTAGAAGGTAGTGCTTTCGGTCGTTGGAGTCGCATCACTTGGTCGCCAGAGTTGCATCACAGAGTTGTAGGATCATCTTTTAGAGAAGTGTGTTGTAGAATAATTGCAAAAGTCGGTGTTATTGAGGCGAGGCTCGAGATTGCCTTATATAGGCTATTGAAAGCGCCTTCAAGTTCCATGGAAGATGCCTCTAGCTAAGTACTTATCCCGATAGATTTGGTCGTCGATAAAATCCACTTTTTACAAATTTTATCTGTCCAAAGGCACCTACAAGCTCCATGGAAGGTGCCTTCCACCCAGCATCCAAGGCGCCTTCAAGATCCTTGTGTTGGTGCAGGGAACACCAGACGATCGAACCTAAGTTTTGATTATGTCAAATGATTCAAAGTTAAGTTGTCTTGTGGTCTAACATGTTTGAATGAGTTTGCAGAAAAGTCCTAAGTGTACTTAGGCAAAAGTCCTAACTGTGGTTAGGCAGGCAGAAAATCCTAGGGGCGGTAACTCTAGGTCCTAGGGGGTGGTAACCCTAGGTGAGGAAAAGTCCTAGCTGCGATTAAACAAAGGCAAAACCCTAGGGGATGGTAATCCTAGATCCTAGGGGGTGGTAACCCTAGGTAGAAAGTCTTGGCAGGTCAAGTGCTTCAGGCAAAAATCCTAGAGTCAGGGACTCTAGGTTGAAATCCTGGTGTCGCGAACTGGGTGGAAGTCTGGGCAAATCATGGAGCGGACGTCCAGTATGAAGACCGAAAGCCTCAGGTGATGAGCAAAAGTCCAGTCAGTCTAGAGGACCGAACTGGCAACAGGTAAATTCTCCTGAGTGGAGTAGGTGAGGACGCGTTCCCCGGTGAGGGAACAGTAAGCGTCTGTTCGACCTAGGGGTTTCGGATGGAAATTCAAAGTCATAACCGGACAGTTCGATGACTGTCAAATATTTTTCTTAATATGACTTTATTGTGCTTAACTCTGTTTTGCAAGATATATTTTGTATTTTGGATTAACACATCTTGTAGGGAGTGAAAAAGAAGTAAAGCCTCAGATGAACAGTACCCGAGGCGCCCTCCATGGAGCATGGAGGTTGCACCTCGGGTGCACTAGCCGAAGACCTCCGCTCAGCAGGATAGAGGGCGCCCTCCATGAACCTGGAGGCGCCCTGGATGCTGGGTGGAGGGCGCCCTCCATGATCTTGGAGACGCCCTCAGGCGGATAAGCAGTGAGGGAAGCTAAACTTATCGGCGCTGCGACTTCGGCGGGGTTGGAGGCGCCCTCTATGCAGTTGAGGGCGCCCTCAACAATCTATATAAGTCTGTCTTGACCAAATGCTTGAGTACAACTAAAATTCACGATTCTTCTACTGCGCACTGCTAACGAAACAATCCGGAGCTATAACGTTACTCCGATAACCACAAGCTCGACTTTCTCCATTCTTGAGTTGTTGGTATACTTTTAATTTATTGCATTTAAATTATAATACTCCTTTTGTAATATTTCTGGATTGATAGTAAATTGCCCAAAGTAAATACTCAACGAGTATAGGTCGTAGAGTAGGAGTCGCCACAGGCTCCGAACCAAGTAAATCTTGGTGTTCGAGTTTGCAATTGTTTCTTTTATTTCCGCTGCATAACGTTTACTCTGATTGATTGTTTTAAAACGACGTGAAAGCCACAAGGGCTATTCACCCTCGTGCTTTACCCTGACAACATTGAGTATGCTGGAAAAATCATTGATCGTTCATAATAATGAAGCATGCAATCTAAAATTAGTTTTGCTTGCAGCATCATAAGTCACTGTCCTTGCATTTCATAATTCATTCAACTCAGCAATGAGAGGTTGCAAGAAAATATATATCTTCTCTTTTGGATTAGTTGGTCCTGGAATAAGCACAGTAAAGAACATGAATTCATCTTTCATACACATCCATGGCGGTAAGTTGTAAGGTATTATTATAACTAGTCAAGAAGAATATTACTGTCCCGAATGACCAAATGGTTGAAATCCATCTGCAGAAAGTCTCGGTCTCATATTACGTAGTTCCATTGTAGATGAGGAAAATATTGTATCAAGATGTTTCCATATAGAGGAGTCACAAGGATGACATATTATACCTTCTTCATGCACTTGCTCATGATGCCATCTCATATAGCTTGCAGTAGCAGTAGATGCGTACAAGCATTGGAGAATAGCAGTTAATGGGAAATACTACATAATTTTCCATGCACTCTTTTTCTTGTTCTTCCCTAGTATGCGACTACTATGCTTATAACGAGGGTGAGTACAGATTCTGCATTCAATCAGTTCACTGTCTTCTTTCCAAAATATCATGAAGTTATTAATACAACAATCAATCTTCTGTATAGGTAAACCTAAACCTCTCACCAATTTTTTTTGTATTATAAAAACTATCAGGCATTACGTTATCAACATGAAGTAACTCAGACATCAATTAACATATGTCATCGTAACATCTTTCTAAAAAATGATGATCTGCCTTAATGTTCAATAACCTTGCAGTAACTAATAATTGGGAATGACCAAATAGAATCTCTTCCCACACTTCTCTTTCACTAGCCTTTAACATATCATACATTTGTTGAACTTCAAGTGTTGGTATTTCATCTATATTTGAATGATCAACAACATTCATAGTGTCATAAACCATTGATTACATTGCATTCTCATTAGATGATGATTCCCCTAAAAGAGTTGTGTCAGATGAAAAAGCAACCGAAGTTCCAATACGGTGAGACAAATAAGGCTCTCCATGACAGTACCAGTTGTAGTAATTAGGAACAAATCCTTTTTTACATATATGTACTTTCACAGTGTCCTCATCACGAAAATCTTTATTTTTACATTTGGAATGATTACACGGACAACATAATGTGGCACAATCCATACATTCTGGATGACTCTTTGCAAAGTTCACAAACTCCTTAAATTCAGCAAAATATTCATCTCGGATAAATCTATTTTCTAATCTATTGTACATCCAATATTTGTTCATGTACATTGTATCCTAATAAACATAAGATTGATTACTTAGTAAGTATGCAATTAATACAATAGAGGTATTACACACATGATTCAATGTATTCATCAACTATATCTTGAATACAAAAGATTAAGTATATAATTAAGAAGTTGTCTTTAATGATACTAGGTATTAATTCTACAACTTGCTAAACTACGTTAAAATCAACCCGAATATAATTCTACACCCTAGAAGCAACAATTTCCTGGTTGTGAGCTAAGGAATCCAGCAGCAACGCTGACCAAGATGAAATGGTAGTGAGTCCGAAGTCGGCCCAAGCTCGCTACCATGATTCAAGGCCGGCCAAAGTCACTGGCACGAGCTCAGGGCCGCCCAAGCTCCCTGCCACAACCTTGGGGTCGGCAAAGCTCAAGGCCAACTGAGGTCGGGGCCGACGGAGGTTGGGGCTAGCGGAGGCCGCCGCCGCCACGAGCTCGAGGCCATTCAAGTCATCGCCACGAGATCTCAGCCAACCAAGATTGCCGCCATTAGGGTTTGGGTTAAACTACAGCTAAAATGGAGATTGCTATTGGGAAAGAGAAGTCATGTCGATAGTGGGAAGATCAATGGAGGAGAGGACGTGGGAGGAGACGGACGTCTGAGAGCATGCTGAAGGAGACCGTCACCGGAGATTTCCTGAACACAAAGAGGAGAGGCAGATGGCACTGTGTGTAAGCCCTAAATCGTGATAAATAGCGACGGCAATAATAGGTCCGTGGCTAAATAGTGACAGACCTATTATTTCTGTCGCTACTTTGCGCGATTTAGGGATGGCTCGTGTTTTCTCGCCCTGTTGTCCCGTGTCTCATTGGCGACGGGCCTTAATTCCGTGGCTAAATAGCGATGGAATATTTATTCCGTCTATATTTAGAGATGGAATTGAAATGTCCGTCTCTATTTAGAAATAGATAATTTATTCTTGTCACTAAGCATTACTGATTCGTTGATTTTTAAATTCTAAACTCCTAAAATAGAGACGGAAATATACTTCCGTCTCTAAATGAGAGACGGAGGTATATTTCCGTCTCTATTTTAGGAGTTTAGGGATGGAATATTTATTCTGTCTCTATTTAGAGACGGAATTAAAATGTCTGTCTCTATTTAGAAATGGATAATTTATTCCCATCGCTAAGCGTTACTGATTCATTGATTTTTAAATTCTAAACTCCTAAATTAAAATAGAGATGGAAATATACTTCCATCTCTAATTAGAGACAGAAATATACTTCCATCTCTAAATGAGAGATGGGAGTATATTTCCATCTCTAATTCCGTCACTAAAAGGTAGTTTTATTGTAGTGTATAAGCTTGACAAATAGTTGCAAACTAATTTGATTTGACTAACCAAATTCTTGGTAGATCAGAATCAATCGTAAAATATTCATTAACCAGATAGAATTTGAATTTTTCTCACCTATAAATAAGTTTGGTCGCCTAAATTTGTCTGCTTGGTCGACTTACTAAAAACCCTAGTCAACTAACCTTTAGTATTGAAACCAACAAAAAAAAAAGTTAATATGGTCGACTAATCACTCTTTTGGTAGACTTACAAATAGAGAGTTAGTTTTGTCATGTAAAAATCGTGCATGTTTCCCAAATATTTAGTACTATGGTCACAAATCCTAGTGCACCCAATTTGATCAACAACCTAGAAGTTTTGGTCAACCAAACTTGGTACAAACCTAAAAACTAGGTTCTATTTTAGCTATAGTCGATCAACAATTAATGACCTAGAACTCCCAAATGGAGCATAAATATTACCTTGTTAGTTGTCAAATGGCTTCAATAATGAGCTTTAAAAATAGATCCAACTCATCCCTAGATGCATGCTTATCCTATTCATATGGAGATGAATTGGGGATGACAATGAGTTAGATTCTATATCCTTCGTCCTCATATCCATCGGATATATGATATTCATCCTCATGATCATACCTATTAAAGGACCGGATATTTTTTATATTAATAATTTTTCTTCCTTCCATCTAACTATCATCATTCAACAAAAACATATTAAAATTAATATCATATTAAAATAATTATATATATATATATATATAATTTAATTAGATATTTGGATAAGATATCGGGTGTCGGTAGTCCCTCCATACTCTCCTCCTTTCGGGTTGGATATTGGTATCGGATCCTCTATCGAGTTCGCATGAAATTGTCATACCTAATATCAACCACGATACACCTAAAATACAATTCACATAGACCGTCATAGATATAAAGTCTTCAAGCTTACTTCACACTTGTCTTTAATTGTGCATCCATTCAAGCTTAGCATAGTCCAAGGATCTACAATAGATGTTAGAACTATAAATCCAAAATAAGCTCACAAGTCCAAAACAACTTAAACTTATTATTAAACATCAAAATCATATGATTTTGTCAATCAGAATGGAGAAACCAAAATTCTCTTCGGCACTTACTTCTAAATAAAAAAAATAGAAGATTGTGGTCATTTAATGGGACCTAAGTAATTGTAAATAATTTGGCAAACTTTACACATATAGTAGTGGAACTCCCAATTAAGTATATATGGTGGCTTCGCACATTAACTTAAAAATAAAAAGATATAATAATGTGATGTCAATCTCCTCTATGAGTCAATTGTCCAATGTGATACATATTTGATGATATATAATAGCCATTCCCTATGTACAAACTTTCCCATATCTATATTCTCTTGTCAAATTATATAATAATTATGTATTTTAATTTGTCTGTATTGCTTTCAATATCTTCATCTTGTGCCTTTATTCTTTTTTTACCTTTTTCCCCCCTTTTATTGTGTGTGTGTTGCATCTCATTATGAAAAAAATGTGTTGAATCTTCAGTCTATTATAGTTCGAAGGAAATCGAGTGAGGACTTAAATGGGCAGGCACCACTTAATTATAATTTGTAGGGATATCATTAATTTATCATAACTTTCTTGTAGTTCTTCCATTATTTTAGGCTAATGATTTGATTAGGATCCCCTACTTTAATGTATATATTAAAATTTTCGATCAAACTTTTCTTTTCGGCGTTCTTGCAAAAACTATACCGAGCATGATGGAAGCCATCGCCCTCGATCATGCTCGAAGGCAACTAGTCCATATACAATCAAGCGAAGATAGAACTCTCACAATCCGGCTCTAACACAAAATTTTAAGGGCCCCTTCTCATGATCATCAACCACAAATTAAAGAAGCTTACTTTTCTTGTTTAATATTAGAACCCACTACACTCACTCTATCATTCAGTGTGGAAGTGAGCCATTGATCTACTCCATTAAATAAATAACAAAACCTCACAAAGGTTTGATGTGCATGCTTAGTCATCCACCTTTAGAACTGCTCCTGATCCTAATCAGAGGTAATGATCACCATCACAAACCCTAGAAACCACTGAGAAACTCCCTCATGGCTAATGGTCTCGGTTAATCATCATAATCTTCTCCCACTACTTTTCTGCATAACAATAACAATATTCTTCCTCTCGTAGGGCTTCTTCCTCTTTCACTTAGTTTATTCTGACACTTGCACACACTATCACCGACCCAGTTTAATTATACAGATAACAAAAGGTATTAGGCTACGTGGCCATTGCGTTGTCCTTCCACCTGTCTAAGCTAGTCAGTTAATCCCGCACGCGGTGCAATAATTAATCATATATAGATGAAGTTTCCAACGTATATTCTCATGCTGAAAGGTGAAAGAGCTAGCCTCATGGTGGTTTGTATCATTTCAATGCGTAGGTTTAATGTGGACGTCTCCTTTTACGTGAAAAGAAGAGTCACGTAGGGAACCGAGGTTTCATGCACATGCATGCAGCAAAGGCACAGACATTAAAAACAAAAAACAAAAAACAAAAAACAAAAAACAAAAAACAAAAACAGGAGAAGAAGAAAAAGTTCTTTCAGAAGAACGCATGCAAAGGGAAAAAAAATACTTAGGCCACAAAGGAGTAGAATAGAGCTCTACTATATTTTATGAAATTTATTGGATGAACTTTTGGATGAGTTAGAGTATTCATTTATTTCAATTTCTTAATAACATCTTTAAAATTTTAGATAAATCATTTACTTTATTAAATTTAGATAATTAATTTTTACTATATCTTATATCAACTATTCTAAAATTTCTATTATCTTTAAATTTTTACTATTTTCTTCTCTCTTTCACTTTTTTTATTATTTTTTCTCCACATGTAATATCTACTTTTTATTACTCAATTCATTAATTTCTTTTATTTTTTTCTCTCTCACAAACTAAATGCTATTTTAATATTTAGAGAATGAATTCATTCATTAAATTTAGAAAATTACTATTTATAAAATCTAAATTTATGTAATAAATAAGGCAATTGATGTAAAAAAAAATTTAATATAAAATATAAAATTTAAAATAAATTATGTATTTAGATATGCTGATATAGATGCCCTAAATATCCTAAAGCTATAAACTGTTTGAAATATACACATTATATTATATATGTCTTTATACATTTGAATACAAAAAAAATCAAAATATTATTATAATCTGAGTTTGAGATGGTTAAGAAATACAAGTTTATCATAAAATATATATGTGTTAGTCCCTTGCGGTCGGTAAGAGGGGGGTGAATTATCCTATACAATAAAAACTGAAAACACTTTTCTCAATCTTATAACTTGATTAAAATACTTGTACAAAAAGAAACTAATTAAAAAGAGAAAGAAGAGACAGATCTTTTACTTAGTTTACAATTAGGGGATTGCTAGTCCAAGACGTTGAAAGCTCACTATCAAATCTCCTCCTGTGGAGAAGCTTTTACAGCAGTTAAAGCACTCGATTACAAAACTAAACAGAAAGAAGATCGTTTACAAGTGTTATTTTTTGAACTACTGGGATCAAGGATGTATTTACAGCCCTGATCTGGACCCCTAGAAGAGTTCCGGGCGCCTGGACGTGGATCTGGATAAAATCTAATTTGGTCCAAGCGCCTGGAACAACCCCAGGCGCCCGAACCGCCTTCGCATAGGGGCGCCTCGCCAAGGCACCCTGGTTGGACCAAGTCGGTCCAAGCGCCCGGAATAGTTCCGGGTGCTCGAACTCCGAGCGCCCGGAATAACTCCGAGCATTCAGAATGGCTCCGGCGCTTGTACTCCAATCAACTCCACATTGACTTTTCGTCCAGGTCTTCCACTTCAGCTGCACTCGCTTGGGTGATTTCGGTCATCCGGAATAGGGCTCATCCAAACCCATTTTTCGGCCTTCTCGAACAACCTTGCGCTCCGACTTCTCGTCCCTCGAAAACGTTGCAGCCTTCCTTCTCGTCCGCTAGCGTACTCTTTCGCTGCATCTCGTCCCTGGGACGCACCAAGCCCGTCGACTCTCTCCCGTGTCATCATTCTCGTTAGCTGCGTCTTTCGTTCGACTTCCTGTGCTCTTAAATTTCTGCACACTTAGACACAAGACATCTGAAAGACAATATGATTTAACTTTGACTTAGTTGATCATATCAAAACTACCACAGGGCACTTACAATATGAGTATGGTCGATAGATATTAACTGATAATTAAGTTGACTAGAGTTAAGTTAATTTTTTCGATAAAAGTTTAGTGAGGAAAGTGTGCAAGAGAATGCTTAGGAAATAAAATTTTTCTTATAACTTTTGTATGAGTAGTGATGATAATGGGTAAAATTTGAGTTAAATTTTATATGCTTTGTATCTACATCATTTATTATATTCAACCTTATACATATCTTCATATTCACCACCAAATATTTAACTTTCATCCACATCCTCATTTCCATCTAAGTCAAAGGATTGAGTATTCATAACCTACCTATCATTCTATTAATACCTATAATTATATATATATATATATAATTGATATCCTACGGACCTTTTCCTATGGAACCATACGGACAAACTCACGTGGTTATTTTTTATCGCTGCCTTCCTATTTTTAATTATTTTTTAAAACCGCTTTTTATTTTTCATTAATGAAAAATTTTCTCTTTCCTTCGTTCTCGCCGAACTCACCGCGCGTCACCCTCGCGCCCCGCCGTCTACCGACCGCCCCCGCCGATGGCCCGGCAGCCCTGCAACCCTGCAGACGCGATCGCGCCGGAATCCGACCGCAACTCGTCGGAAGCTGGTGCGATCGAGTTCGGTCGTGAAGCATCCGGAATCCGGCCGCGATCTCGCCAGATTCCGGGCACGATCGTGACCGGAATCCGGCGCGATCGCAGCCAGATTCCAGCGCGATCGCAGGCGGATTTCGGTCTCAAACGCGGCCAGGCTGGAATCCGGCCTCGATCCCACCGGATTCCGGTCACGATTGCGTCCGGAATCTGGCGTGATCGCGGTGGATCGCGGCCGGAATCATGTCGTGATCCCCGACGGGTTCACCTCTGGGCTATAGTGCGGGGGACGCAAGGGTGGCTGGCGCGAGGAGGCGAAGCTGTGCGGTGAATGCGAGAACGAAGGAAAAGAGATCCGGCGCGATCGCAGCCAGATTTCGGTCTCGAACGCGGCCAGGCTGGAATCCGGCCTCGATCCCACCGGATTCCGGTCGCGATCGCGTCCGGAATCTAGCGTGATCGCGGTGGATCGCGGCCGAAATCATGTCGTGATCCCCGACGGGTTCACCTCTGGGCTATAGTGTGGGTGGGTCCAGGCGGCCGGAGGCCGCCGGCGGTGGGCAGGCCGGTCGGCGGCGGGTGCAAGGGTGGCTGGCGCGAGGAGGCGAAGCTGTGCGGTGAGTGCGAGAACGAAGGAAAAGAGAAAAAATTGTATTTAAATTTTTTTTAAAAAATGACATGGTAAGGTCCGTAACAATCCGTAGGCAATAGTCCGTAGCATAACAAATCTATATATATATATATATATATATTAATGAACTTATAAATATTTAATTATTAGATTTTTAAAAAATAATATTGAGTGAGGATAATAAGAAAAAGAAGTCCCCGACCCTCATGGGAGGAGTTATTAGATCTCTTATTGAATATAGAGTATATATATTAAGGCAATAGCTTGGTAAGCATGTTAAAATATTTTCTTTCTTAATAAATGAGCTTCATATATATCAGATAGGGTATAAATAGTATTTTACCATATCTGTCTCTATATCCAAATCCGAAAATACTCTACCATGATGCAGGTTTAATAGAGTAACCTTCTAGAAGGCATAATTTTTGACTGGTGATTCGGAATCAGACTCTGTCAACGACCATATGTACAGAATTTGAAAATCTATATTTGTTACAAGAAAACTCATAACCGCCAAGTTTCGAGCCTCTATACCCTCTTCTATTCTCAATCGGATTCAGAGTAAATTATTATCCATAGTAATTATATCTTTTGGATCGATATTCAATAATATTAGGTGTGCTGTTTATAGAGTATTTATTTTTAATATCTTCCGATAAAAAAAAGGGTAGATTTAGATGATGAGAATTTAGCCTGCTAGAAAATGACCTATGGAAGATGGAAGAGAGACGGAAGTAGTCATCCTAATGAGAATTTGCATGAAAACTACGTAATTTAATGATCCAAGAGAGAATATATGGCTAACGAGGAGATGGGCGCCGCCAACTCGATACTAATCATGCACTGCGATGGCCCACAAACTACTTGATCTATTTGCTGTACATTTTGAGTAATTATTACATTAAAGCCAAAATCACACATAATTTTCCGCACAATAGCTTTCAGTTCATTAATTCAAATCCAGCCCGGAGAAGGATAAACTTTGATCGCTGCTTTTGTTATACGACGATGATTGGCTTGCCAGATCACAATTTGCAGCTAGCTAAAGATTCTTCATTTCTACTCACTGGTCATTAGCCAATTAAGAACAACTAAAGAATTTCTCCTCCTTTTCCATCCCCTTCTCTGTATTTATTTCATGGCGGATGAAGCAGGGATCAGGTCTCTGGTTGCAATGCCGTGTATTCTGTAAAGCAAGAGCAATAGGTTTTTCTTAAGCCGCATTAAAAATGCCTCGATTTGACCGGAACATGTGCCTATTCAATCAATAATTATAAAAGAAATCAAAGGCAAAGTGCGAAGAAAAGAAATCTAATAAAGGTTTGTAATAATGATAGAGCGGTAAAACTATATCCGTTCATGCCAATTCAATAATCATCAGAGAAAAGCAAGAAAACTCTGCCAGGCCATTGATGAGCTCAGCCACTGCTTACGGGCAAGGACGTCTGAAAAGGAAATTTGTGGCTCTGAGAAGGAGCAAGGTGAAGGGATGTTCCATGCAAATTTATTGAGATGAATCTCCATCAAATGCAGCATCAGGTCAAAGGATTCATCAGACTGTTTGTTTTGCGTCCTGATTGATGGGCTAGCTGATGCCTGTTTCAGTTTTGGGAAGCTAAGTGATAACAACGTCGATACAACAGGAACTTTTGGCTAATTCATTCTGAAAACAAGTAGATTTTGTGATCTTTAGTAAAGGAATAATAATAATAAAATAGGGACAAAGCTAGCGGCAAGCACATGAAGAGCCATGGGCGGCCCTTCAACTATTTAAGTAGCTCGATCGTCCTCTTCCTTCCCCACTCCACCGCAAGACGCAAGTCTCAATCGGCTTCATTCCCCCTCTCAAATCGCCGTCTTTCACGTCGCTTTTTCATCTCCATTCCTCTCGTCCAGAACTTAATTCCACAATGGCATTGAATTGTTAAGCCTTGGAATTAGAGATTGCCTGCCTGCCTGCAACAACCTCTTCTCTGTTCCACTTCAAGGCCGAGCGAGGAGATTATGGCCGATCGATTCGACTTCCTGTCGCACCGGAGGTGCGTGTGGGTGAACGGTCCGATCATCGTCGGAGCCGGGCCGTCGGGGCTGGCCGTCGCCGCGGGGCTGAAGGAGCACGGCGTGCCGTCGGTGATCCTCGAGCGCGCCGACTGCATTGCCTCGCTCTGGCAAAAGCGCACCTACGACCGGTTGAAGCTTCACCTCCCCAAGCAGTTTTGCCAGCTGCCCAAATTCCCCTTCCCCGCCGACTACCCCGAGTATCCCACCAAGAAGCAGTTCATCGACTACTTGGAGTCCTACGCCAGCCACTTCGGCATCAATCCTACTTTCAATCAGGCCGTGCAGTCGGCGAGGTACGACGAGACCAGCGAGTTGTGGCGCGTGAGGACCGCCGGACCTGCAACCGAGGTCGAGTACATCGGCCGCTGGCTGGTCGCCGCCACCGGCGAGAACTCGGAGAAAGTAGTCCCTGAGCTGGACGGGCTCAGGGAGTTCGCCGGCGACGTGATACACGTGTGCGACTACAAGTCTGGCGAGAACTTCGCCGGAAAGCGCGTGCTGGTGGTCGGCTGTGGCAACTCCGGCATGGAGATCAGTCTCGACCTCTGCGACCACAATGCCTTCCCGGCCATGGTGGTCCGCGATAGGGTGAGTATCGGATTGCAAACATTTGATCATTGATTCCTGGTTCATTTTACTCACCGGCCGGATTTCGGTCGCAGGCTCATGTACTGCCGCGGGAAGTGCTCGGTAAATCAGTATACGAGTTGGCCGTCGTGATGATGAAATGGCTGCCTCTGTGGCTGGTGGACAAAATCTTGCTGGTGCTCGCTTGGTTTGTACTCGGGAGCACAGAGAAGTATGGATTGCGGCGGCCATCGGTCGGTCCTCTGCAGCTGAAGAACACGCAGGGGAGGACCCCTGTTCTCGACGTGGGTGCTCTTGCCAAAGTAAAATCCGGAGACATCAAGGTCGTTCCCGGAATCAAGCGCTTCTCCGCCGGAAAGGTGGAGCTCGTCGACGGTCAAGTTCTCGACATCGACTCCGTCATCTTGGCTACCGGATACCGCAGCAACGTGCCTCAGTGGCTTCAAGTAAAGATTCATTTGCCTAAATTGATTTGTAAAACCGCTCAGAAATGTTCATGGAGATTGATTGATTGATCGATCGATTAAAGTTTTGCTTCGTTTTGCAGGGATGTGATTTCTTTTCCAAGGACGGGTTCCCAAAGACTCCATTCCCAAATGGGTGGAAAGGAGAGTGCGGGCTGTACGCTGTCGGTTTCACCAAGAAAGGGCTCGCCGGAGCTGCCTCCGACGCGGTGAGGACGGCGGCGGACATCGGCAGGATATGGAAGGAGGAACTCAAACCGGCCAAGAGACTCTTTGCTTGCCATAGAAGATGCATCTCACAGAACTAATCAATCACTGCCAAGAGACTCTTTGCTTGCCATAGAAGATGCATCTCACAGGACTAATCAATCACTGCTATTTGTTTCTTTGTTGTATTACTGATTTGGATTGTAGATTATTGTTTGTAAAATAGCTAGATTGACAAAAGTTTTGAGAAAGTATCGAGTCTTTGTACAAAAACTTTTTTTTCTCACTCTTGTTACATCATAGTTCATAATCCTCTCCTCTCCTTAAACCAAACTATTTTTGAATTGAATTACAAGATCAATGATTACAAGTGCCAGAGCATTTCATTGCTGAAAGGAGAATGTAGTGACAGGGACTTTACAGTAAAGATGGACCTGATTCTACGCTACTGGTCAGTGGTCACCCACATTCTGCTCTGTTATATAGCACAATGCATAGAAAAAGGAGGAATCTTTGAAGTGCTTTGACATTTCAATTCTTCCAGCCTGAGGCATCATGCAATTTCACTGGACCATTTCCTTTTGCCACTCCCGATATATGGAAGACTGCACTTTTCATTATTGAGGGATCCATGGATTCAGAGATCCCTCAGGCAACCCCTACACCACATGGCCTGCCCACCATTTACTCCCCTCTGCCTCAATAACTGTCGATCGATCGATCACCACTTCACTTTGTCGTTGTTCATAGGAGCAAACTGGCATGTAAACATCTGATCATGATTAGAAAATTTGGTATGTTTGACTTGGAAGGAGCTGAAAGGGAAAGGTCAGTATCAGAATCCCTGGTTAATAAATTTTTGTCTATGAAAATAAACCATCAAGTAACTCAAACTTGAAAATGTCATTCTATATTGGTCGCATTTCAGTTCTTTAATACCTTATCAAAGCGAAAGGGATTAGAAGGCCCACCTTATGATTAGATCTGGAGTGTTATCTCAGACTACTATAATTTTGTTCAACTGATGTGAGAGAAAATTAATTGTTCTTGAATGCCATAACTGAGATGGTGATCATTGCAGATAGGATCACAATAATTCCTTGTGCAGCACAAGGAATGGAGAAAACCTCTAAACAGCTCTGAGGTTGTGCAGCATCAAGGTTGGGGAGACTTGGAAGACAAGGTGGTGGTGGTCCTTGTGAGGGCCTGCTAAACCAATACAATGGTCCCATGACATATCTTGGTTAATAGATAGGCAGATAAATGTCATCAATCGTATTACAGATTGAGCATATTGTGATGGGAACATGAATCCATATTTCTTCACAAAGTTAATGGGGTTGATTCTTCAAAGATATACTTTCATGTTAACTTTTGTAGTTAAACAGCTGATCAAATCTGTGGAACAACATAAAGAGCTTGACTTTGTTTAAATACAAATAAATTTAGTTAGCAACAAGGCATATGTGTCTAAGTATATATATTACTCTAGGGACTGACACACTAGAATGTTAGTTTGACGGTATCCAATAGAGTGAGACTGACAAAAGAAGCCACATGCTCTACCTCTCCCCTAGGCAAGTTAGCTCCATTCCATATCTACTTCAAGCAAACTCGGCCTCAGCCTTACTCTGGCTTTCATCTAGAATGATCAGAATTCACTTTGGTCGAACTACTTGCGTCACCCTAAAGGCCCATCCACCTCGACCAAATTGTTCCTCACCTTGGCCAAACTTAATAGCCTCATTAGGCATCTTGGCCGAATTGTGGTCACCTCGAGTAAACTATTTGATGTGGCGGAAACTACAGGAGCCACGTGGCAGGTGCAGGATTTGGTCAACACAATGTCGTGTGGGTTTGACCTAGTGCCGAGTTCATGGTCGGGTCGGTGGACAAAGGCAGAGTCACCTAATCGTGATCCAACCTAGATTGCGCTAGAAGGGGAGACTTGATCGAGTAGTCGGGTGAGTGGGAGAGGTGGGCGAACATGTTATGAGGACGTGGATCAATATGCGAAGGGTGCGAGGAGTGCACATAGTCCACGACAAGGATCTCTCCCACTCTTTAGACTGATATAAAAAGAGTACCCATATGAGCAGGCGTACATAGGCAAGGCTATTTTTCTACTAGCTAGCTATTATTCTCCTTTTCCGTACGTCCAACTTGAACGTTAGAGGGATTTGGCTGATGTTCGCCTCTCCCCTAACTCTTCTCGATGGTCGTAGATTTCTAGCTCATTTGTTAGTCATAGGGAAAGTTCTAAATCCTATGTCGAGTGGTCATCATCTCCCGTGATCTTCGCCGGAGCCAGATGTACTTTCAGCGGGCATCTCCCTCCACCTTAGGTCAATAGCAGGCATCCTCATGTTCTTGTTGCTCGACCTCAAGGTGACCTAGTCACTCACCGACCTCGTTAGCTGGCAATCAGATAGGAGCTGACTAGACAAGGAGACCCTCAATTAGTTGCAATCCAACACTTTGTTTTGGTGCTCTGCTTTGTTGATGCTAGGAGTATAATATTTAATCTAGAGTTTTGATGTATAACTATGATTAAAGTTAAGTTAATTGTGATCTAATAAATTATGTCAAGTGCAGGTTACTTGACAAGTATTAAAGTCTTGGTTAGGAGCCAGACAGTGACTAAGTTCTAGTGGAACTAGACAACTAAAGATCTGACTGGGAGTCAGGCATGAGCTAAATCTTGTTCGAACCAAGCAAGAAAGTTCTAACTGGGTTCTAGGTCAATCAAGTACAAATGGAGTCAGCTGAGAGCTGAAAACTTGACAGACAAAGTCGTAGCTAGGAGCTAGGTGAATCAAGTTCAAATGGAGTTAACTGGGAGCTGAAAGTTTGACAGATAAAGTCCTAATTGGGTGCTAAATGAATCAAGTCCAAGTGAAGTCAGCTGGGAGTTGAAGGTTTAACAAACAAATCCAAGTGGAATCAGCTCAGAGTTGTAGCTTGACAACTTAATCTAGATAATTCAACTAGAGGATAAACATCCAGACCCAACATAAGTTCGAGTAAAGTTATATTTTGCATCATACTCATTACGTGTAACAATTATAGGGAAGCAAGGTTCAACGGTTCCATATTATCGAAGGGAGTATGGGGGGCGACTAGCTGGTGATAACTCTTGATTAGGGAATTCGAAGAGTCCAAGCGACCTTATTAGGTTTAGGCGACCGGAGGATACAATGACCGAAGCAGTTTCTAGGTGACCTTACCAGCTTCCAGGGGATCAAAGCAGCTTCTAGGTGACTGGGAGATGACATTATCAGTAATTCGAGCAAGCTAAGTCAAGATTAGGGTTGACCATGATAGGACTAAAAAAAATTAAAATATCTCTACAATGGTATAATATTGTCTACTTTGGACCTAAACCCTCATGGATTTATTTTTGGGCTCTACCCAAAAGGTTTCATACCAATAGAAATATTTTTTCCTTATAAGTCTATGATCCTTTCTATGTGTTTTCAATATGGGACTTGTTTGTAATCATTGCAACCCAACAATCCCTCTCTCAAATAATGGACCTCCTCCATAAGCCTACGTGCTTAATGTTGTATGATCCTTGACCCACAAGGACTTTCCTACCTCTCGGTCCAAACGACTTACTAGGACTTTCTTGCCCCTTGATCCACCCGACTACTAGGACTTTCTTGGCCTTCAGTTCTACCGACTTACTATGTCATCCTTACCTAACCGCAACTAGGACTTTTCTGCCTGGTGTCTGGTCATCTTAATCCAAATATGGGAACCCCACTTGTAAGATACCGTAAAATTAAATAATAAATATTATTAGACGAAAAATCTTATCGGATTTTTCGGGAATTTTTAGAAATTTTTCTGGATTTAAACGGAGTCCGTATGACTCATTTTGAGGGGATGGATTCGGAGTACAGTGGAGGCCTATTTAGAATACCCCTTAAATAGGAGTTGATTGAGGAATAAACTTATAGGTTAATTAAGTTAACCTAAGTTTATTTTCCCCTATATTTTCCGATCCTTTCTCCTCTCCCCCGACATTTCTCCTCTTCCTCCCTCTCTCGATTTCCCATCGCATCTCCGCCCTAATGCCGGTGAATCTCGATAGCGCCGGTGTTGTCCAGCCCATCGCCACCGAGCCTTACCCCACCGTCGAGCTCTCTGCCTCGGACCCAGCCGAGGTTTTTCTTCCACCTCCCCAACATCGCCGTCGACTCTGGCGAGCCGACGACTCCCGCGACCCAACGCCGGCTATTTGATACCTATAGATGACGCCGTCGGCCGAGCCTCCCTCCTCCCTCTCCCTCTCGAGGCATGGAGTCTTTTCCCTCTTTCTTGCGGCTTTCCCTCACCTGATCGCCGGCTGCCGCGTGTTATCGTCGACGGAGGTCTTTGCCTCACTTGGGTATTAGACTGCTCCTTCAAGTTGTTTCATCTTCCTCCTCAGCGCCGAGCCACTGCCACTCTCTCAGTCATCTTCATCTTGGCTGTGGTCGACCTCGCCTAGTGCCGACACCATTTGGAAGCGACCGATCAAGAGGAAGCATCGGATCACTGTGCTGTGGACTTGCCCTGTTACCGGTCACTGCAAATTCCACCTCTTGAAGCTGTGAAAGTCTTGGGAGAGGAGGTGAAGTTCCGTTGAGGTGAGTTTTTGTATGGAGGATTAGGGAAGTACCATTTCTTGTGCTTAACAGGTGTTTGACGAAATGCCATAGGTTTCTTGTCTTCTTTGCTTGTGCCGGATCAGTTGTGAATTGGTGGGGATCGATTTAGGTAAGTACTGCTTCTGTTTTGTTAGGGTTTCAGTAATTCATTGCGGTACAATTGGTTCTAGACAGATTTTGGAAGGATTGATGTATGGATGCTTCTTTGGTAGTTGTCAGCAGAAGCTCTTGGAGGCTGTGGGCAGTGGTTAGTAGAGGCTATGAGCTTTTGATTTATTGCTACCTCCCAAGGTAAGGGATGTTCTAATGAAGTATTTCTGTTGGATTCATTAGTATGTTGCAAAAATGAGTTTCTAGAGTATGGTAGGGTTTATGCTTGCTTAGATTTAAGAGTGGTTGATGTGGTGGTTAGGGATTGATTATGTGGAAGAATTATACATGTTAGATTTATGGGGAGATTTGATTTGCATGATTTGTGGTTGTTTGGATAAATTGTTAGAGGTGAATCATGAGAATGATTAAGTATGTTTGATTTATGATGTATAGTAGATAATAATGGGATGTTGAGTTTAGATTGGTGTTTGATGATAATGAGTTATGTGAGTTGGATTTAAGATGTGTTGATTAGTGAGTTTTGGATGGATTATTAGATTATGGATTATGTTTGGATCTAGAAGGAGCGGGATTAAGGAATTAGGTAAACTATTTTGATTAGAGTTTTACCTAATTAGGTTGGGGAGTTTATTTAGCTATTTGCTACCTATGTAATTAGCTAAATATATTATGTGATCGCAGGACTTGGATTCGAGATGAGCGTCTCGACATGGGATGGTTTGACTCGATCTACAGATAAAGGCGGGTATTTCTTCCTTGGCCTCTTTATAGCTTCTTTGAGCTTAGTGCATGGTTGTTATTTGACGGATTAGGTTACTTTACCTTATATCGTGTTCGGTTGCTATTTTTCCTGCTTGTTACTTTTTCTTGAGCTTAGAGATGATCTATTTAATTCATATATAGTCTCAACTCTTGATATCTACTCTGTTGTGATTACACGTGTAGAGTAGGTCTTGTAGGGATGGTCGGGCTGTTAGTATTACCATGTTGATTGGGTATAGAATGTGGAGTGTATGTAGCTTGGTATGTGTCTTAGGAGTCATCATGTTGACCCTACATTTGCATATTGTATGTACACACGTGTTTGGTTATGTACTTTTAGAGGAGTGGTGTTGATTGTATGTTTGTGGTTTATATACGTGTCTGATGTGTTTATTATTGGAGGATACATGTTGATTGTACTTACGTTCTGTGCATATGTGTCCAGTGGGATTATTGGAGATTTTTGGTTGATTATATGTGTGTAGTTGCGTACTTGTGTTTGGTGGAATGTGTGGATTTATCATGACGATTATATTCATGTCGTGGAGTGCTTATGTGGAATTAGAGTTTGCATGGATGATGACGGTGTCTGTATCATGATTATATATATATCATGTTCATCATTCATTGCATACTGACGACTATCGTCTCCTTTGTAGTTGAGAGGGTTGTCAGTTTTTATAGCTGTCCACTCTACCACTGATGGAGAGTGGTAGTTGGGAGTGGAGCTATGTCCTGTCGCGCTTACACAGCTGCTCAGTGTTGTCACTCTGTCAGCCTCGACCACTCTGGAGTAGTGGGTCTTGAGGGTACAGTAGTCGGAGAGCTTGAGTTGTGAGTGGTCAGGGACCCTTAGCTATATAGTTAAATAACTACATAGTATACTGTCGCCTCAGTCGCTTTATAGCGGTTAAGTGCGTGAGGCTTGTACGGTTTGTCACGGACCCAAGCCTCTCGGCCATACTGGGGTCGTGGTGTCTGGAGAGGTGTCGGGGTGACCATGGAGCATGCATACGCAGTTATTATTCTTGCATTTGATGCGCGGTGCATCTGCATTTGCATACATGCCTAGTAGATACTAGTTGCATGTGATTGTGATTTGTTGCATTTGATTGAGATATGGTTGTTGCATTTGGTTGTCATGCTGCATACATGTCATTTATTTTACATGTATATGCAGTCGTATCTATATTGCACAGGTGTCACGGGTATATCTGTTGCAGATCCGGTGAGTTTACTGATCATTGTATCATGTGTCGATTCCAGATTGGGTATGTATCTGTCATTACGTTAGTTGTGGTTTGTACAGTTTATGTCAGGTTATTATGTCAGGTATGTTCAGATGCATTGATTATGATAGTATGATCATGTTCTTATTCCCTACTGAGACTATATACTTTTGATCTCCATGTTTTATTTGTAGACCGTGCACTGTCTTTTCTATTACCCGCTGAGTTACCTATACTCACCACCGCATGTATACATTTATGTTTTCAGGTAGCCTGTAGATGGTTGGTGTCGCTCGGAGTATCCTGTCTGTCAGGTCCTACGTCACATCCGAAGACCGTGCTTGTTTTCTTTTGTATTTTCTTTTCTTATTTTTGGCATTGTATTTGTGTATAGCCATGTGGCTATCTTATGGTTTTGGTGTTGTATTTGTGTTTAAGCCGTGCCGGCATGCATTGTATTTATTTGTGTTGTGTGGGTTTTCCTTCATTTTTCCGCTGTGTTTTAGTACAGCCGTGTGGGCTGTTTTATATATAACTGCGTGGTTGTGTATATAAATATTCCAGCCGCATGTGGCTGATGTATTTTGCTTGTAGTGATGCTTCAGATTGTCACCGGTACAGGGGAGATGCTGCCGGATTTTTTTCTGGCAGAGACTCCTTTGGGGACGTGACACCACTTCCTTCGTTAGAGGTTAATATTCTACCCACATGTCTCGATTAGACCATGACTCTTGTGCATAGTCGAGGGTTAGTCCTTTTGACAGTCTGAGCTCTGATACTAATTATTAGGACCAAAAGAATTAAGATATCTTCTGAATGATATGATATTGTCCACTTTGGGGTTAAGCCCTTATGGATTTATTTTTGAGCTCCACCCAAAAGGTCTTATACCAATGGAACTATTTTTTTCCTTATAAGTCCATGATCCTTTCCATTGTTTTCAATCTGGAACTTTGTTTGCAACCATTGCAACTCAACAGACCCCTCTCCAAGCAACTGGAGAGCTTCCGAGTGACATGAGAGCTTCATTAACGTTATCTAATAGATAACAGTTGTAGTCACGTCGGCACCTTTACAAGGGGCTGGAAGTCTCCAGGCGACCGGAGAAGTACTATATAAAGAGCTTCGAGACAGAGTTTAAAAATTACTTATCTACGTAAAATTCACTATTGTTCTAAGTGTTCTTTCATCTTCTGTGTTGTGATGTGTGTAGATTATGCATGTTTCTAAGCATTGTTTATTATATATTTGTTGGATCGAGATGTATGTGAGAGGGGGTGAATCACGTGGTCTTTTAAAAACTTCTTTTTTGTGTTTAGAAAATCAAGTACACAGCAGAATTAAAATACAGAAATAAAAAGCCAAAACACAAGTATGCAAGTGGTTTACTTGGTTCAGAGCCTTCGGCGACTGCTACTCCAAGATCCAGGTCCCACGGACCTATTGATGGATAATTCACTAATAACCTCTTCCGAAACTGTTGGAAGAGGGGATCAAATACAAAAAAAGAATAGGAACAAGTGTAACACACTGCACGTTTCCTTTTGCTATAATTAAGTACAGAACTGAATTTCATTATCGAACACTTTCGAAGATGATCGGCTTAAGCTCAGTGTTGGACGACTTCTCAGTATTAGTCGGGCGTACAACGTCATAGCAGAGTAACAGTAAGAAGTTGGAGAAGTTGGAGCAGTTGGAATGTCAAACGGACACATAGAAGCTTGTAGAAGAGTTGACGAAGAAGCCTTGGTCGAATGCCTCTTTTATAAGGGATGGAAGATGCCTTCTATAATATTAAAGGAGCCTTCAATGCCAAGTTATATTCCCTTAAAAAGTGGTTCCTTATCGTCAATGACGTCTTTGCCTTATCCAATCGAAGGCACCTTTCATGAACAATGCTCAAGGCACTTTTCGTTATCTGAAAGACACCTTTACTACTATTCACCTGAGGCCTTTTGTGCTCCCTTTCCTTGCAAAAAGTGTTAGTTCAACACAAAAATATTTAACCTACAAAACAAGGTTAGCATAATAATAATAAGCAGTAATAATTGATTTCTATCATTCCAAAATCAGGAACTAGTCAGGGTGTTAGTTTAAAGATTCAAATTGGACCTAAACTAGACCAGTACCTAAGTTCAAACTTGGACTCATCCTTACCGGAACTCTCTCCTCCAATGACTTACATTCACTTACTAACTTGTAGTCTATTGACTATCCTCTCGACCCACTAGGTTTCTTGTTAGTTGTCAGGTGCGCAGACCCAACTAGATTTCGACGAGCAGTCAGGCCCCGCGGATCCAGCTGGATTTCATACTAAATATCAGGCTAGATATCAGGTCGCCCCTTTGACATATCTAGGCTTCACACTAACTATCAGGTCCTTAGACCTAGTTGGGTTTCATCCTGGTGTCAGGTCCTCTACACCCGTCAATCTCTACATGCTCGATATATGTATTACATTACAAAAATATCTAACTTAACTCATTTATCATTCATCAAAAACTTGAAGTAGACCATTAGTGCAAATTGCACCAATAATATTTACTTGCATTTCATGAGCATAATTTGCAATCACACACCCTATTTCTATGTGATTTTATTACTTTTACTTTTTTGGTTCAGAGACTGCTCTTGGTGCCTTTATATTGATAGGACAAAAATGGAGTAGAATTGGAGCATAAAACCCTTGGAACATGGAGTTGGGGTAAGGGGTACGCTTTGGCTATGTTCCATGACACAGGCATATTCTCGGATGATCCAAGGTATGAAAAGAAGTGAAGTCTATAGTGCAAGTAACCCGGGGTAGTTTTGATGTGGTCAACCAAGTTAAGTTAGGTCATGTTATATTTGATCCTTGTGTATAAGTGTGCAGGAGCTTACGAATACAAGAAGTTGAATGAAATACGCAACCAATGAGAAGGATGACACGGGAAAAGAGTTGACATGCTCGGTGCATCTGAATGACGAGATGCTTCAGAAAAGTACACCGGTAGACAAGAAGGGCACGTGTGGCAGTTCGAGGGATGAGAAGTTAGAGAGGAAGGATGATCAAGGAGAAGGTCGGAGTTGGGTTTAGGTGAGCTCAACTCTGGTTAGCTGGAGCATCACCCAAGCAAAGAAAGATCAGCTAAGGAGCTAATCTGCCTCTTGGAAGGCGCCTTCAATGAATAATATCGAAGGCGCCTTCTAGGTTGTTGAGGGTTCTTCCCTAGCCGTTAGCCGAAAATAAAATTTTATCTTCGGCGATAAAACTTAATCGATTGAATGCACTTTGAACCCACTTGAATGCGCCTTCCACCCTCGGATAAAATTTTTCAGGAGCTATAAAAGGGCCCCTAGAACTAGGAAATATTCAAGAGCTTGAATAACAAGTCTTGTACTCTGTCCTAGTTTTTCTTTTGATCTATCAACTTCTGTAAGAGCCTTCTCCGCCTACAACGAAGGAGAATTCTAGTGGATCACTTTCAAAGCATTGGATTAACAACCACCTAAGTTGTAACCAAGTAAATGTTTGACCTTCTAGCTACTTTTTTTTAGCTGTTCATTTTTATGTTTAAATTAATTGTGCCTACTAATATAAGTTGGAAGAACAAGAAGGGGTTAATTTGATTTGGTAGGCAATTCACCCCCCTCTTACTGGCCATCGCTGCACCAATATATGGTGTTTGCCACGACCGTACTGTTGGAGCAATCCCAATGGTCCGTGCGACCATGTGTTTTGGTGTTTAGGCAAAAGATTTAAGTTAGGTTCGCCCTTGTTATTTGATATATGTATGTGAGTATGTAAGTTTACAGGATACACATATGACTCAGCTTGAGAGCTTCGGGTCCGGAGAAGGATGGAGCATCCGAGGGACCGTGGATAAGGCAACAAGGACAAGGGCCGAGGAAAGTGACTTTAAGGCATACGTGAAGGATAACATTGGGGACCAGCCACGGACTTAAATGCATACGAGGGACGAGAGTCAAAGGAAGTAGGCTTGAAGGCAAGAGGTCAAAACTGTAAAGAAGCGGTAAGTGATTCGTGAGTGTGAGGGTTCGTGCTGAGGGATTATACTCGGGGTACCAGTCGACTGGTACTTTCATCAGTTGACTGGTACAGTTGACTGGACAGTCGATTGGGAGCGAACAGAATGTTTCTATTTGCTCGGTCAGTGAGGAGCAGTCAATTGATACTTTTATCAGTCGATTGGTATCGAGTCGTTGGGTTGTAACGGTCGAATCTCCGTAGAGGGAAGTCGACTGGTACTTTCACCAGTCGACTAGTAGGCGGAGTTTTTCAACCCGTGGCCTATACAACCAAGGTTTTGGAGTTTGGTTAAGGTTGATGAAATAGAGGTGGTTAACCCCTATTAGTAATCTACCAGTGCCTTAGCTTCTCAAGAGTTCTTGTGAGAGTTGTGGTGAGGTTTCTCCATCCACAAGGAGCTACGTAATCTAGCCAAAGTTTGTCGGGGGCTAATCCACCGACGGATAGGGATCATCCACCTTACAGATAGTCGTGGAGTAGGAGCTCTAATCTCTGAACCACGTTACATCGACGTGTATTTGTTTGCTTTGTCTTTCTTTGTCTTTAGCTTTTGTATTCATATTTAGTATTGTATTTTCTCTTACGCACTAATGAATATGTAGGAAGCAATTGATTTGGGGGCATCGTTTATCCAACCCCCCCTTCTATCCGGCCATACAAGATCCCCAACACGTACCCCTTAGCATGGACATTTCATTCTCCACAAAAACCAGCATTTCTAGCAAATTCAGTTGACAGGCACAACTGTGTCAATCTAACTCGAGTAGTAGACCAAACTTCGAACGGACATAACTTTTAGTTTGGTTTAAGATACGAGGCCCACAACTTACCAGATTGAAGATAATTTCAAGCTCTAGAAGTTTGGTTCGGGATGAAACTTGAGAAAACCTAGTCTAACGGTTGAAAACCCCATTTTAGCGGAGTTGTGATACTCCAATTGATTGAACTAGATTTATGAAGCTATAAATAGAAAGTCAGGTCATAGTTTTAGAGGATCTTGGGTAGGGGCTCCATCCCCTTCCTTAGGAGAGGTTTCTCCCCTCTAGGGAAACCCTAGAGCAGCCATTTCCTTCCATCAAGATGATATGTCCACCGTCGGAGCGAAGATTTCATCCAAGAAGACTGACAATGCATTGATAAACATTCTCTCACCCCATTTCATGTATTGATTTGCATATTACTATTTTTCTTTATCTCTTGGGTGTATTTCCTTTGCTATAGAGTAGATTCTCCATATTCTAGAATGTAAGGAGTAACTATGATGTGATATTGATGTATGAACTATGCATTTGGTCATTTCCCTATTCTATAATATGTTTATACCTTATTCTTGTTTGATTGAATGTGTGTGTTGTGTTTGCAATTAGATGTAGAGGATTAGTCACCATGAAGAGGAGATGCTCTAAATTATATGACCAGGGGGTCCTTAGTGACAGAGAGTATCTCTTTAACCGGACTTTCTAGAGTTATCACCTTAAAATGGGGGTCAATTCTCTTCAAAGGATTAACTAATTAGATGTTAATGGGTTTTCTCCAATTAAATGTTAGGAAGTAGATTGAGTAATCTAGACTGTATGATTATGGGGCCTCATGTGACAAGGGTATCTTTTAAGTGGATTTTCTATGCTATATCTTTACTTAATAGCATTGAAATTGTGGTAAACACTCTGATACAACTTTCACGGGTTTGTATTGATAATTTTGTTATAATCCCTACAATAATGTAAACATGGATATAGAAAGTGGGCAATACTTGGAGACGTCAACTAGCAACGTAGAGAAACTTCAAGTCACAGAATCGTTCTCACCAATTCTAACTCCTCCATGTTAGATTGGGTGGATAGGGTGGACTAGTTAGAGGGGGTGAACAACCTGCAATAAGAAATTCAAACCTTTCTTTTGCTTCTATCTTAGCAAGGACACACAAATTAATTATTTTAAAATAAATGACAAAACATAAAGTAAGAGGCAAAGAGTTACTTGGCTACAACCTATGTGGTTGTTAATCTAAGGTAGTTGAAAGCTACTAAAAGATCTCCCTTATGAAGGCAGAGTGACCTCTTATAAACTTTGAAAGCTCAAAATGAAATATAGTAAATGAATATTAAGTGTTGTTCTAACTTAGAGGATAAGATGTCTATTTATAGTCAACTGGTCAAAATGACTGTTTGCTGATGTGACACTTCCCAGCGCCTGGAAGCAATCTAGGTGCCTGGACTTGGTCAAGTCGATCCACTTGGCAATGGGTCTCTCCAATGGTCTTGGGCTTCTCGGGCGCTTGGAAGGAATTCAGGCTCCTGAAGTCTACTAACGTGGATTCTATACTGATTCACTTCGACAACGACTCTACTGATGTGGCTGCCCATTCAGGGTGCCTAGAATGGATTCATGCGCCTAGAATCCGGGCGCCTGGAATGGTCATCTCAAAAGTTGACCATTTTTTATTCTGATCACTTGGGTGATGCTCCGAACATTCAGAATTGAGCTCACCCAAACTCAACTTCGTCCTTCTCCTCGAGCAGGCTTCCTCCTAGCTTCTCGTCCCTCGGATGCATCACGCATGTCCTTCTCACTTTACTGGTGTATTCTTCTGCAGCTCCTTATCCCTTGGATGTACTGAGCCCGTTGACTCACTCCCTGTGATATCCTTCTCGTTTGCTGCGTCTTTCGCTCGACTTCTTGTATTCCTAAGTCCATACACACTCAGACATAATGCATCAAACACACAGAATCTAACTTAACTTGGTTGATCAACATCAAAACTAACTCAGGATACTTACAATCTCCTCCTTGTTGATGTGCATCAACCCGAGTTAAGTTAGGATAAATAAATAATAAATAATTTTAAATAATTTAACATAATTAATTTTTCAATTAAGTACAAGTAAAATATTGCAATAGGTATATGTAAAATATTGCAAACTCAAATTTTACAATCTCCCCTCTAACTTAACCCCCTCCAATTGCTCCCCTTTAATCATATGAAAAGAATTAGGGTAAACATTGAAAAATAGTAGAGGAAATTATGAAACTTTTATTAAGAGATTTACATATGTGAGGAAAGTTGGTGTATTTTTAACGTAATTTATTTTCAAAGAAAATAAATTTTCAAAATTGAAAGCCAGATTTTCTAAAAAAAACAAATCAAAATTATTTTTATCTATTAGAAAATGATAAAAAAAATCAATATTAAAAATAAGTAATATGATCATAAGACAAATTTCCACAACTGATAACTTTTTATAAAGTGAGAAATTAATTTTCTTTACAGACATACAAATTATTAAATTTAAATACTTAAAAATATATTTTCAGTGTCAAAATAATTTACTAATTTTTTCGAGCATTTAAAATATAATGGTTTTATGAAAAAAAAAAGAGTTTTTCAAAAATCAAATTTTAAAAGTTTGTAATATTAATTTTTTCGGTGAAGAATTTATAAAAATTATCTATAGATAAAAAGATTCTAAAATTTTTTTTTCTAGCAGACAATATTTGTTTTCTATCATAGAAAATTTTCAAATGAATTAAAATGGGAAAGAATACTTGCTAAAAATAATTTTTCAAAATAAATACAAATTTACAAAAAATCTAACTAGTCATAATTGATTTCGAAATCCAAAATAAATTTATATCTACTAAATTTATCAAATATTTTTTAGGAATATTATTTATTGATACTTTTATAATTTAACCTTTATAAATTTTCAAATACCAATTTAGCCTAGTTTCAAAAAAAAAATTGTAATAAATTTGAATTCTTGCATACAAAATTCTTTAATATTTCTATTTATTCTTTTAGTTTTGCATTTTTAATTTTAATATTATTAAAGTCGTCTAGTAGGCATGCATGATCTTTATTTGATTTTATATACTTGGTTATAGTTTTATATAACATTCTACTTAGCATTTTAATAGCTTTGTAAAGTTTATTTGAGGGAAGGATACATATCTCACTTATCATGTTGGACTCGTAGGTAGAAACTCTACCTTCATCGTTGCTTTTTTCCAAAGTGGCTTTGTTGTCTTCTTCATGGTGACTAGCTATTAGCGCTATTCTGACGTATTATTCTATCTCGGACTCATATGTCGATGACTCGCTTTACATCGCTTTGAGGATCTTTTGTTTAGATTGTCTTGTCCCTTTCTTTTCTTTCTCCTTGCTTTTCAATTTTGGACAATTATCTCTGATATGCCCTTGTTCATCTCAATTATAGCACTTTACTTTTCTCTTCCTTCAAAGAAGCTATATTGTCTGCTTCTTATCAAAGTTGTTAGAAAAAAATTTGAATTTTTTTCTTTGGTTTCGTCAAGCGATGAATTAGAATCCAATTCATACTTCTTGGCTTTGAGTGCTAGGGTCTGAGTTGACTTCTCCTCTTTATTTCTTAAGCATGTATATTTCAACTTGTATAATTCGAAAGTAGAAAATAATTCTTTTAAACTACTCACCTCAAGGTCTTTTTAAATATAATATGAGTCTACAATCGAGGTCCACTCTTGAGTTCTTGGAAAAGAATTCAGAGCGTATCTAATTAAGTCTTAATTCGTTACTATTTCTCTAATATTCGTGAGTTTGGTGATCAGCTCCTTGATCTTTGTGTATAGTTGAGCTACCATTTCTCCCTTTTCCATCTGAAGGTTCATTAGTTGATTTTGGACTATGTCTCATCTTGCTAGCTTAGCCTCCGAGGCTCTTTCATGGAGCTCCAGGAACTTCTCTTAGAGTTCTTTGGTGGATTCGTAAGTGCCAATTTGATTGACTTCTTGAGGCAACAATACCCTTAGTAGGTGGAATTCTGTTTTACCGTTGGTCATGAAGTCAATCTATTCCTTCTTGTTCCAAAGGTGCTCTTCTTTTTCTTCTTCGTTATGATCTTTGGATGCTACAAAATCATATTTAATTGTTAGAAGAATATCAAAGTCGGTTTTAAAGAATACCTCCATTCGACATTTCTAAAATGCGAACTCCCCATAAAACTTTAGTGGGTAAATACTTGGTCCGACCATCTTCTTGTTACTTTAGTCAGAGGTTAGTCCTTTTAAAGTAGTTGGGCTATGATATCACTTGTTGGATCGGGTGGACCGGCTAAAGGAGAGTGAATAGTCTGTAATAAAAAATTTAAGCATTTCTCTTACTTCTAGCTTCGCAGGGACACATAAATTAATTATTTAAAAACAAATGAAAAAACATAAAGTAAGAGGCAGAGAGTTACTTAGTTACAACCTAGGCGGTTGTTAATCCAAGACAGTTGAAAGTTCACTAAAAGATCTCCTTCGTGAAAGTAGAGTAACCTCTTACAAACTTTCAAAGCTCAAAATTAAACAAAATACGGTAAATGAATATTAAGTATTGTTTTAACTTAGAGGGTAAGACTTCTATTTATAGCCTACTGGTCGAAATGCCCGTTTACTGACGTGGCACTTCCCGGGTGTCTGGAAGCAATTCAGACACCTGGACTCTGTCAAGTCTATCCAATTGCCAACAAGTCTCTCCAACGATCCTCGGCTTCCTGGATGTCTGAGTCTGCTGACATGGACTCTGTGTTGATTCACTTCGGCAACGACTCTATTGATGTGGTAACCCATTCAGAGCGCCTGGAATGGATCCAAGCGCTTAGAATCCAGATGCCTGAAATGATCAACTCAAAAGTTGACCATTCTTCATTCCGATTGCTTGGGTGATACTCTAGACATCTAGAATTGAGCTCACTAAAACTCAACTTACGTTATTTTTCTCAAGCAGACTTCCTCCTAGCTTCTTGTCCCTCAGATATGCCGTGCACATTCTTCTCGTTCGACTGGTATACTCTCATATATCTTCTGGTCTCTTAGATGCACCGAGCCCGTCGACTCACTCCCTGTGACATCCTTCTCGCTCGTTGTATCTTTTGCTCAACTTCTTGTGTTTCTAACTCAGACACAAGATATCAAATATACAAGACCTAACTTAACTTGGTTGATCAATATCAAAATTAATCCGAGGTACTTACACTCCGTTCAACCACTTCTTTCTCTTGACCTCCTCTACTCTAGGCACTCTCTCAAACCTCCTCCTCTCTTTATCTCTCTCATTCTCTGGAGCGCACTTGACTTCACACAACTTTTGATCGTTTAAATAACTTGTTTTGCAAACTCAACTACCAAGTGTTTATATGACAGTTCGACAATTGGATAGACTTCATAGGTACACAAAGGTCTACAAGAAGATGAAGGTTAAATTCCAAAAGGTCATGCTGTGAAAAGTATCTCAAGAGGAGAACAAGAAAGCAGACAAGTTATCTCAGATGGCTAGTATATTCGCTAACTAGCAGAGGAGTACATAGTGATCCAAGTGGAACTGGTGGCCTAGGTTAATCAACCTCCGACTCTTGAATCCAACTAAGGTAACTCGGTTGATTGAAGAGAGATAATAATAGCCTTCCTCAAACATGGAAGTCTCGCCAAAGACCTTGGGCAAGCGCACCTCACCCAGCGAAGGGTTGTGTTTACCTTGATAGTCGACAACCTATACAGGCGATCTTTCTTTTATCCCTTATTAAAGTGTTTGGGTATGGCGAAGGAAGAATATGTGATGTGGGAGATTCATGAAGGTAGTCGTGGAAGCTATGTCTAAGGGGCGGGGATTTTGGCTCAAAAGGTACTACTGGCAGAGTATTTCTGATCGACCTTGGAGTAGGACGCAACACGTCTTATCACAACCTGTTTGCCAGAGGCATCAACAACTATGTCAACATCAGATGGAGTACTTGAAGGCCTCGACAACCTTCTACCCCATTCAAATAATGAGGGTTGGGCATTGTAGACTCCTTTTCAATAAGGTAGTGTAAGAGAAGTTTTTTTTTGATGATTGTGACTACTTCAAATGAGTGAAAGCAGAGCCTTGGCTCAGATCATAGAGGAAGCTATCTTGAAGTCTTGAGGTTTCTTTAGAAAGGTATAGTCTGTAAGTATGAAGTACTTTGGAGGCTGGTATTTGATAATGGGAAATGCTTTCAAGGATGAAGACTCTAAGAGTGGTTCTAGGAGCTTAACATACAACATTTGTTCACCTCAGTAGTTTATCCTCAAAGTAATTGATCCTGTCCGAAAGTCGACGAGATGTATGCTGTGGATGTGGCGCTCCCGATGACCTCCTGTAGACTTTGCTCCGACCTAAAACACAAGTGGTGTCAGTGCCGAGCCAGGGAAGGGGTCCCCGGTGATGGCTCTCCGACGCTCAAGTCAGTCTCCGGCGAAGAAGAAGCAAAGAGCGAAGCAACAAGAACACTGTAGCGTAACAGTAAAATATTACACACCTCCACTAATGCTTGGACCCCCCGTTATATAGAGCTCCTGTAGCATGCGTGCATGCTTCCCAAGGTGAGCACGCGCCCCTAATTTTTTCCTGAAAAGACTCGTCAGTAAAGTGTCTCTGACACAGTACCTTAACAAATCGAGCATATCTCTAAAGTAACAGTGGAAGCTTCCGCCGTACGATCCTCTATCTGACCATGCCGCCTGTCAACGGTACTGGCTCCCAAAAGGATGTCAAAAGATAGTCTATTGTGTCTGTTGCTGGGCCGAGAGGAAAAGCCGCTCGACCGGAATTCCACCGTCCGCATGTTCTGTTGTTGGGCCAAACGGGATAGTCGTTCGGTCAGAATTTCACTGTCCGCATGTTCTATTGCTGGGCCGAGCGAGATAGCAGTCAGTCGGAGGTCCACTGTCAGCGTGCTCTATTGCTAGGTCGAGTGGGATAGTCACTCAACCGGAAGTCCACTATTTGCGTGCTCTGTTGCTGGATCGAGCAAGATAGCCGCTCGGCCGGAAGTCTACTATCCGCGTGCTCAGCTGATGTCGAATCTGTTGCTAGGCCGACCGGAAGATCCGCTCGGTCTGGTTTCTGCATACTACTCCCTTAAGCATCAATTGTTTGAATGTTCCCTTTGTCGAGGGCGACGGTGGATCGGATCCTTCTCCCCGGTCGGGGCATGCGTCTCCCGACCGGCCGATACCCTATACACGTTGACCGCCTTGATTTTGACCTCCACTGTGATAGCAGGGTGGGGCCTCTGATCATCACTGCATCACAAGCCTCCCCCTCAAGTCTAGTCAAAGGAGGTTGTAAGTTCGACTGACTAGACAATTATCTGAGCAAATTTCCTCTCGATCGGCCTTCGACGCTATGTGGTTTCTGCTCGAGAGGCGACTTCACCCTGTCGGTCAACCTGTTGAAGTTTGACATTCAGCTGTAGGTAAGCTCCCCCCATCCGATCAACCCGACAAAGATTTTCACTTGTAAAAAATCTTTCTTTGGGCTGTCTCGGGCGAGCGCGAGCCAGGCTGACGTCACCCAAATTTCTTGAAAATCATGCAAATCTCTGCTCATTAAGGCTGAGCACGCTCTCACACCTTCATTAATTGTCAGCCCGTGGTAAAGCGCCATGTGTCATGCCCGTTGTCGTCGCACACCTGATGTGACAAGGCATTGAGGTGACGTTTGGCGGTTTAAATTCAATGGTCCGATCGTTGCCTTGGCTTTTGTGACCTAAATCAGACGGCTCCGGTCGGCCGAACCTGAAGCTTATAAGCCCATCACGTCGCTTCCTTGGCATACTTCCTCAAGTGCTTCCGGTGACGCATTCTTTGTCCTCCGGCGATCTTATTTCTGTTCCCGTGCGTCCTTCATTCTCCGGCGACCTTCTTTCTAGTAAGCTTCCTTCCAATTGCCCCCGCCTTTGTGCTTTTCGGCCTTTCTTTCTATCCCGGTGGTATTCCGACAACCTTTTCTTCTTCGATCACCTTTTTGTTTTTGCAATGGCAAGTTCTTCGTAGTCGTCTGCCCCCGTCCCTGGGTTCTGGTACACATCCACGGAGTGTAGGTTCGATGGAGGCGACGCTGAGAGCTTCAGAGATGTTTTCAAAATTCCTTCCGATCATCAGATCGTTCTACCTTCTCCCTCCGATCGGCCCAATTCTCCACAGACTGGTGGTATCTGTTTCTTCCAGGATCAGTTTACCGCCGGTCTGCGGTTTTTGCTACACCCCTTTATTCCAGTCGTTTGTAAGTATTTCCGCATTTCCCTTCCTCAATTAGTACTTAACTCCTTTAGGTTGTTGTGCGGAGTCATTGTCCTATTTCGTCCGCACGACATTCCTCTTATGTCCGGATCTTTCATTATTTTTATTACCCTAAATTGTTCAATCCTGAGACTTTCCTCTTCCAGTCTTGAGTCAGTTTAGTATTCTTTGACAAGATACCGACCTCCAACAAGCACTGGAAAGACTATTTTTTCTTTATGCACCTTCCCGAGCGGCCAGACTTCTTGATCTACTGGCAGCTCGAAGTGGCGCCTTAGCCTCCCTTGAAAAGCTACAAGAGCCGATCAGACTACCTGAATGCAGCTTCGATGTTGGTCGGTCAGAAGTACGACATCCACAAGTTGCTGCTGGAAGACGTCCTTTATATCTTCGGTTTAAGTCCAATCCGCACCCGGCTGTCGACTAGCCTAGGTATGAAGCTTCTTTAATTCTTTCTTTGATGCTAACTGATTTCTCTTTCTCTTTTGCAGCCGAAGTCATGCTGCGAGCACGGCTAGTCGGCAAGGTGAAACTCAAGGATGTCACAATCAACGCGGTTGTTGTTGAAGAACTTGCGAGTTGCAGCCTACAACCGGTTGTCTCACATGAAGAGCCCCAGGATGAGAGCGACGCGACACCCATCTTGGTGAGCGGAGGCGAGGCCAGACATGCACCGAGCAGAGGAGCAATCGCGGGATCACAACCTCCATCTGAGCGGCGTCCGACCATCCTAGTTGAGGAGCCCTACGACTCAGCCTCCTCTGGTGTACCACTGAACGGGCACAAGAGACGCCAAGCAAAGCCTTCACCGCGCTCCGCTACTTCGGGGGCGCGGTCTACCGAGCGGGTCGAAACTTCGGCCTTGACTTTGATTTAAGGAACGGCGACTTCCGTGTCGTTTGATCGAACCCCCTCCTTGGCCGATCTGCCGTAGGGGACTCTCGCCGCCCCGCCAGTGGCCTTCATGCCACCACCTTCGAAGTCTTCGAAGGTTCGAAAGTTCGGCATCCGTTCACGTCTGTGTCTCCCCCATCGGTTCGGGCTACCTCGGCACAATCGGCCCCGAGCGGTCAACGCTACATAACGGCGATCCTACATCTGTCCACCGAAGAATATAGCGAGCCAAGCACTAGGTCTCGAGACCTCGAGCACCATATCATCATCCAGGGCCGCTCGCTAAGATCTTGGAGGATACACGAGCTCGTGCGGCGATGATGCCTCCAGGCGCGCTCGCGAACAACCACACCCAGATGTCCACTAGGGTAAGTGTTCCCTTTATTGTACCCTCTTACATTACCTCCGATCGACGCCGACCTTTCCTTGTTCGTCCATAGTACTGGGTGGAGAGTTTGGTCATGTGCCATAAACTCGTATTTTTGGAAGAGTAGGTGAAGCAATTAAAGGCGTCGAGCGGCTAATCCTCCGCCACTCAGGAACATACAGACGCCGAGGTGGCCAAGCTTCATGCCGCTCTGGAGAAGAGCGACAAACTGCTTGAGGCCGAACGGGCCAAGAGCGCCGGGCAGGTAGCGATGCTGGAGCGGCTCAATAAACAGGTTGCCACTTTTGAAAATAAGATCTAGCCGGCGAACGCGCGGAAGAACCAATCCATCGCCGACCTCAACGAGAAGAATAAAGAAGCTCAGACCCTTGTCCAAAAGCTCAAAGAAGCTGAGGACTTCCTGATTGCTGAGCAGAACAGTTGGTCGGCCGAAGAAACGACCATTTACGGCCAAATCACCTCCAGAGATACAGCGCTATCCACCGCCAAGGATGAGCTGGAGGCCTCCCGAGTAGGTTTGAGGCCAGGAAGTAAGCCTACATCCGCTCGGACGCTTTTAATGATAGAGTCGCCGACCGAGCCCTCCGCCTGTTCGACCTGGCCATTGATGGGACAATTGACCAGCTCCGCGCGGGAGGTCATCTGCCGACCGATCTGACCAGTAATGTCATAAGCCTAGGGTTTAAGGTCGCCGCTCGACCGTTGTGATGTCGGGGTTAAGGTCGCTGCTTGACCGTAGTAGAAAAATATGCGAAGACTTGAGTTTAAGGTCGTTGCTCGACCGTTGGTGGAGACAAGGGTTTAAGGTCGCCTCTCGACCGTTGATGACGACTCGTGTTTAAGGTCGTCGTTCGGCCGTTGATGGAGACACGCGTTTAAGGTCGTCGCTCAACCATTGGTGGAGACAAGGGTTTAAGGTCGCCGCTCAACCGTTGATGACGACTCGTGTTTAAGGTCGTCACTCAACCGTTGGTGGAGACACACATTTAAGGTCGCCGCTCGACTGTTGATGATGACTCACGTTTAAGGTCGCCGCTTGACCGTTGGTGGAGACACGCGTTTAAGGTCGTTGCTCGACCGTTGGTGGAGACAAGGGATTAAGGTCGCCGCTCGACCATTGATGACGACTCACGTTTAAGGTAACCGCTCGACCGTTGGTGGAAACAATATTTAAGGTTGCCGCTCGACCGTTGGTGGAGACAAGCGTTTAGGGTCGTCGCTCGACCGTTGATGTAAGGTCGTCGCTCGACCATTGTCATAAACTCAGGTTTAAGATCACCGCTCGACCGTTGATGGAGATGCACTTCAAGAGGCCTTTGCTTTTTTATTCAAACTTTGCCCTGCGTTTAAGAGACAAACGAAAGATACAAAAGTACAGTATTCACTCGTGCACCTCTCATCCAACCCTGTAGGGTTGAAGATGATTCGCGCTCCATGGCCTCTCGAGCTGCCTCCCCTCTTCATCCTCTAGATAGTAAGCGCCCGAACGGAGCTTCTGCATGACCTTGAAAGGCCCTGCCCATGGGACTTCGAGCTTGGTGAAATCGCCGACCGGCTTCACTTTCTTCCAGACGAGGTCGTCGACTTGGAAGGACCTTGGGATCACTCTCCGGTTGTAGTTCTATCTCATCTATTTTCGGTACACCGTTAGCCAAACAGCTGCTTTAGCGCGCGTTCATCCACCAATTCGAGCTCCATATGCCTCCATTCGGCGTTGCATTCATCGTAATGCTGTACACGATCGGACTCTACTCCGACTTCTACGGGGACAACTACTTTACTGTCATACACCATGTGGAAAGGAGTCATACTAGTCCCCCCCTTCCTTCGGGGTAGTGCGGAGAGCCCACAGCACACTCGGGAGCTCGTCGATCCAACTGCCCACAACGTGGTCAAGCCAAGCACATAGCGCTCGGAGAATCTCCCAATTGGCGACTTCAGCCTGTCCGTTGCTTTGAGGGTAGGCTACAGAGGTGAAGGCTTGTTGGACGCCATAACCTTCGTACCACTCTCTGAGCCTCTGACAGGCAAATTGTCTTTCGTTATCCAATACGAACCAGCGTGGTATGTCGAACCAGCATATGATTCTCTGCCAGATGAACTTCATGACCATCTGTTCAGTTATCCTTGCAAGCAGCTCGGCTTCTATCCACTTTGAGAAGTAGTCCACAGCAACGAGCAAAAATCTCCTCTGACTGGTTGACATAGGGAATGATCCAACAATGTCCATGTTCCATTGGTCGAATGGGCAGGATACTATAGACGCCTTCGTCTCTTCAGTTGGCTAGTGCGAGAGGTTGTAGTACCTCTAACAGGACAAGCAGGTGGCTACCATTCGAGCGACGTCTTCTTGGAGGGTCGGCCAGAAGTATTCGGCTAAAAGCACTTTTCTGGCCAATGATCAGTCGCCCGGATGCCCTCTGCAGGAGCCTTGGTGCACTTCCCGCAAGATGTATTCGGCGTCTTCCGATCTGGCGCACTTGAGTACGGGCCTAGAGAAGGCCCGCTTGTAAAGCTGATCCCCCACCAAGGTGAACTGACCGACCCTCTTCTTCAGTAAGTGAGTTTCTTCGGGATCAGCAGGTGTAGCTCCCGATCGCAAGAACTCTGTCAAGGTCGTTCATCATTCGCTCGAGAAGGTTATCCCCTCTATTCGGTTAATATACGCCACCATCGATACTTGTTCGATCGACTGCCCTATTACGATTGACGCCAACGAACTGACTAATTTTGCTAGCTCATCCGCCACTTGGTTCTTTGATCAAGGGATCTTTTGAATAATAACCTCTTGAAAATTGGTCTTCAGCTTCTCGAAGGCTTCTAAATAGAGCTAGAGTTGGGCATTGCTGATCTCGAACATCCCGGATAGCTGCTAAGTGGCCAACTAAGAGTCCGAGTGGATGAGGACTTTAGTGGCTCCCACGTGCCGAGCGGCTTGTAGGCCAACTATTAGCGCTTCATATTCTGCCTCGTTGTTAGTGCCTCTGTAGTTTAGCTGAACGGAGACTTGCATCCGGTCTTCTTGAGGCGATATGAGCAATATGTCGATTCCACTGTCTTGTCGAGTGGACGAACCATCCACGTATATCCTTCAAACGGATTTTGGCTCTAGGCTTTGCACCTCGATGACGAAATCGGCCAAGGATTGTGCTTTTATGGATGTTCGGGGTTGATATTGAATGTCGAACTCACTAAGTTCTGTCGTCCACTTAATCAACTATCTGGATGCCTCCGGATTGAGGAGGGCTCTTCCTAAGGCGCTGTTAGTCATCACGATTATTGAGTGTGCCAGAAAGTACGGGTGAAGTCTCCACGCGGCGAGTACTAATGCATAAATCAACTTTTCGAGACCAATGTAGCGTGACTCAGCGCCTTTTAATATATAACTAAAAAAATATACAAACTGTTGCTCTTGGCCGTTCTACCTAACTAGAGTCGACCCGACCACATGCTCATTGGATGACAAGTAGATCCAGAGCGGCTCACCAACAATTGACTTGGCCAGTTGTTACGATTCCGCAAGTGCATAGATTCGTCGTCAGTAATATATAAGATTGTCGAACCACAAGGACTGTTGATTAGACACTAGAGATGTCACAAAGTAAGTTATCTAGACAGACGAAAGTTGGCTTTGACGCTTACGAACTAACCAGTGTGATTAAAGAGAGGGAAAGAAGGTTGAGACGAAGAGAGAGGAGAAAGAGAGAATTGATCGTGGAGGGAATGAGCTTTGAGAGATGGATTCTAGAATTTCAGTTTCATTATAATACTAGGAGATATTACATAGATTGCTTAGTTTCTACCCTCTATGTCCATGCTCTTGCAGGAAGTTAAATTAGTCAATACCCCTAAGTATCGAATAGAGACGATTTCTGTGAAATCCTGTAATGGTTAACCCTTGTCACGAAGGTACCTCGGTAGATCACAAGAATACATGTCTAGTAAATAACAATAAGGATAAAGGTAGAGATTTGGTACGATTTTATACTTCCTTATGGAGGAATTGCCTCTCCTTTCAAAAGAATGTCCTAAGCGTCAGTGAATGGGTTACCCTTGTCACTAGGGCCCCTCGGGTATACGATCTAGAGCACTCTTTCTACGAGAGCAGCAATTTCTAAGGGATTGTTTCTCCTTTTAAGGGAATGTCCTAGACGTCCAGAAAGGGTTACCCCTATCACTAGGACACCTTGGTCAATACGCTCTATGGCATACCCTTTACGTGATTAACAATCCTCCACATCAATCAACAAAGCATGCAAAGAAATATAAATTCATCAAGCATGAGCAAGGTATTAACAAGTCATTGAATATAAATACGACAAATCTACATAGTTCTACATCTCCATCACATTACATGGCGAACCCTTTCCCAAGGAGAGGACGAAGTCCCGAACCAAAGATGCCCCCAAGAATAGGGTTCCTGACTCTTTTATAAGCTAGGGCACGGGCGACGCACGACCCGTTCCACGGTCGTGCGAGATCCGCACGGCCAACTGCCTTCTCCCTTTGGGTTGAGTGGCACAGTCGTGCGAGATCTGCATGGTCGTGCCTTCTTTTGTCTCTGGTCATGCTGCACGGTCGTGCCAATTGGCACGACCGTGTGGATCTGGGGCTCGGCTCCTGGGATACAGCCGTGCATGATTGCACGACCATGCATTGTTTGGCTGCGGTCGTGGGGGGCACGGTTGTGCAGGTTTGCACAACCATGAAAAGATCCACCTCTGTTTGGTCGCACGGCCGTGCAAGAGTTGCACGGTCGTGCCATGTCCTTCCTCTATTTGGCCACACGGTCGTGCAAGGTTGCACGGTCGTGTTCTCTGCCTCGTTCCGGTGCGTTGACAATCACTGTTTTTGCTCTGAAAGTTGTCTCTGTCAACACAAAATCAAACAAAGAGCAGATATCCAAATAAAAGAGTATTTATGTTGAATATATGCTAAGAGAGGTGAACATGCATAGAACATACGTGAATAAAGTAAGTGAATGTGCGTCAAAACATGTATAAATTATCATAAGATCTACGCGCATCCCAGACTTGAACCTAATTTGTTTGTCCTCAAGCAAAACCTGCAATCTAGATTTATGTGTATAGATGGCATGTAATAATCCCTAATGAATCAATATAAACCTATCATATAGTTTCATTGATGAGCATGATACAAAAATTATTTGAGTGTGGCCTAAGTAGAAGTTCTCTGTGCTCAGTATAATACATGGCTTAACTTTTTCAAGTGTCAATCTCTAAGCCTAGTCAATTTTTCATTTAACCGTGTTCCTCATACTTCCGGCGATAGACACTTACCTGCCACAGGCAAGATTCGTTCCCCTTAAAAATGTTATGCATCGTCTACACAAGGTCTCAAAGGAATACTCAGTATCAAGAGAAACATAACATTCATTTCCCCAGTAACATAACTCGGTCTCAAATGGGTGAATTGCTAGTTTCCACTCATGATAACTATTTTTTTTATTCCTTATTTTTCCTTTTTTTTTTATTGTTTGCAAAGTATCAAACTTGAATAAACTTTCATTTTTTTTAGGGGGGGATTGATTTTTCCAAATGAGCTTACATGATTTGAGTTTATCCAGTAACCAAAATGTAGTTAAGAGGTCACCATAGAAGCAAGAGTACTAGTCTGGTTCTATGAATCATGACTATTTTCAAAAATATCTATCATCAAAGTCAAGCATAATGTGAAGAGATCCTAAAACTAGGCCAATATTCAAATTCTTATAGTAATAATAATGCTCACTTCATGCTACTATGGATAGGAAAATAAAGATCAATAGGCATACTAGCATACCAAATTACACAACATAAATATCTAGAAGAAACGTACTAGTATTTTGCATTAGGGAACAAACAATCATAATGTGATGAATGATGCAACTAGGAAAAATTTATTATGCAAAAGAAATAAGCAAAAACTAAACTAAACCTAATGCATCCCCCCAGACTTAAACTTTTCATTGTCCTAATGAAAACTAAAAACAATGTGGAGGAGATTAAAAGTAAGAGAAGTTACCAAATGATGTGTGTCAAATGCCCATGTCATTAACTTCTCCATCATGTAATTGCACTCCTTCTAATATTTGGGTCCTATAAAAGAAAATTGACAACAAAAATTAAATAGAGGATACATGCTTATTATAAGGAAAGAAATGAAACTAGAAAGGAACTAAAAACATGAATTAAAATAAGATTGAACTTGGGTTGCCTCCCAAGAAGCACTTGTTTAAGGTCATTAGCTCGACCACCTCATTAGATTCATCGAAATCTCACTCTTGGAGGGGTAAGATATTTCATCACCCTCTTACCAAGGGCTCTTATTATGGAGGGAGCTTTCATCAAAAAGTGAAGAATCGCTCTCTCCATCTTTGTCTTCTTGGAAATTCTTTCAGGAGGTCGAAGACGGTTTAGATTGAGCTTCCAATTATAGGCCCTATGAAAATCTGCACACCCAAAAGAAAAACATACCTCTCCCAAGCATGCTATATTAGATAGAACTAGAACCTTATTAAGATGAACTGAGTATGTATTACAAATTGAATCACATCCAACAAAATATACTATTGGTACATCTATGAAATTTTCCAAAAGATCACAAAGGATACTAACCTTGCTTTGTTGAGAGATACCTGAAAATTCTAAACATGTGGATATGACTTCTGAATCTTGTATTGTCTCTAGCTCTAGCTCAAGTAGTGGTGACTCTAAAAGTGGTGATTCTTGGGGCTTTGCTTCTATTGCACAAGTCCTTACATATTAGTCCACAACATGTTCAATCCTTGCAACTCTCATAATCTCAGAAGGTTGTGTGGATAAAGGAGGTGATTTTTGAGATGCTGCTTCCACAACACAGCTCCCTACAGTTCCTTTCATAACATCATCATCAACACAAGCATCAAAAAATAAATTAACATCAATATCATCAGTGGGAGAATCATCTATAGGAGGATCACTAACTTCATTTGTCATTTTAAGTTGATCTACCACATCACATTCATCATCTAAAATTCAATTTCATCATAACACCCTGAAAACCCAGAAGGTAAATATGAAAACTTGTTATCCACTGCATTATCATCACAATCCTCATCTGAAGAGTCCTCATCTTCATACACATCCAGAAATCTACACTCAACCATATTAGTGTCACAGAATTTGTCAAAGTATTCATTTTCATTGACCTTCACTAGCCTTTGTGGAAAAGGAATCCTTAGTGAAGGTCTTGGGAAAGGTACTTCCTTTTCCCCATATTCCCTTTTAGCTTGTGGAGGAGGTCCAACTTGCTTATCTAGTGTTGATGTGATCAACCGTTGAGGGAAGGTACTTGCGGTCTTTGGGAACTTCCTAGAGTAATGGAACTGAGTTCTTGTGGTCTTCTACTGCTCATCTCCTCAATTCTGTACAAGTCCTTTTTCAAAAGTTCTTCATGATTCTTGCCACTTCTCAACTTAGTATCATTATCATTTACACTAGATCTTGTCTGTGTAGGAGGAAGGTCTTCTTTGAACCATTTTGAAACTATGCTATTAATCTTTTTCCCCAAATGTTTGAACTCCTCATTCTGTGACTTGTGAATTTCAACATTTTTGGGTGGTTGAACTGCATTTTGTTTGACAGGCTCTCTTGCATTTATGACTTGCACTTCTTAAATTTTTTAGGGATATTCCATCCAACTTTTGTTCGACCATTCATGGAGGTTCAATGTTACTTGATCAATTAATGTATATGCTTCATCTATACTCTTGTCCACAAAAGAACCTCCAGCTGATGAATCTAACAAACACTTATCTGAGAAAGAAATTCCCTATAGAATATGTGCAGGGTCAGCCATTTTTCCAAACCATGACGAGGACACTGTCTTTGTAGAGTCTTGAATCTGTTCCATGCTTCAGATAATGATTCTCCATATGCCTGAGCAAAATTTGTGATGTAATTTCTCATATAAATCGTTCTACTTGGAGGGAAAAAATGATTCAGAAATTGCTTCTCCAATTGTTCCTAACTTGTGATGCTTTGAGGACGGAGAGAATATAACCAAGTCCTTGCTTTATCCTTGATGCTAAAAGAAAATGTCATCAATCAAACTGTGTCTACTGACACTCCTTCACAATTCACCATATCACAAAGTTCTAGAAATGTCTCAAGATAAGGACTTTCTGATATTTCTCCTCCAAATTTGTGACCTTGTATCATGAAAATTAACTCTGGGTCTAATTGGAAACTTTCTGCTTCAATATGAGGCTGCACAATGGGAGATAAAAATCTTGCAGAAATGGTGCAGAGAAATATCTTAAGGACCTGCTTGATATGTTAGTGCTCATGGTATCTAAAAAAAAATTATGAGAAAGAACAAAAATGAAGAATTAAAGACAAGAAATAAAATGCTATATAAAAAGCAAGAAAGAAAATGCAGAATTTAAATTGCAAGAAAGAAAGTACATAATGAAAACAAGAAAGAAAGTGCATAATGAAAACAAGAAAGAAAATGCAAAGGAAAAAAGAAAAATGTCTAGGGTAACTCATATGCTAATCAACTAATGTTAATCGAAAAGAATCTCCGGCAATGACGCAAAAAACTTGTTATGATTCCGTAAGTGCACGGATTCATCATTAGTAATATATAAGATTGTCGAACCATAGGGACTGTTGATTAGACACTAGAGATGTCACAAAGTAAGTTATCTAGACGGTCGAAAATTAACTTTGACGCTTACGAACTAACGAGTGTGATTAAAGAGAGGGAAAGAAGGTTGAGACGAAGAGAGAGGAGAGAGAGAGAATTGATCTTGGAGGGAATGAGCTTTGGGAGATGGATTCTAGGATTTCGGTTTCATTATAATGCTAGGAGATATTACATAGATTGCTTAGTTTCTACCCTCTATGTCCATGCTCTTGCAGGAAGTTAAATTGGTCAATACCCCTAAGTATCGAATAGAGATGATTCTTGTGAAATCCTATAACAGTTAACCCCTGTCACGAAGACGCCTCGGTATATCACAAGAATACATGTCTAGTAAATAACAATAAGGATAAAGGTAGAGATTTGGTATGATTTCATACTTCCTTATGGAGGAATTGCCTTTCCTTTCAAAAGAATGCCCTAAACGTCAGTAAATGGGTTACCCTTGTCACTAGGGCCCCTCAGGTATACGATTTAGAGCATTCTTTATACGAGAGCAGCAATTTCTAAGGGATTGTTTCTCCTTTTGAGGGAACGTCCTAGACATCCGGAAAGGGTTACCCCTATCACTAGGGCACCTTGGTCAATACACTCTATGACATACCCTTTGCGTGATTAACAATCCTCCACATCAATCAACAAAGCATGCAAAGAAATATAAATTCATCAAGCATGAGCAAGGTATTAACAAGTCATTGAATAGAAATATGGCGAATCTACATAGTTCTACATCTCCATCACATTAGAAATACTTCCTAATCCCAGAAGAGGATATCTACTCCATTGTGAGGGAAGAATAACCCCAAAACATAAAATAAAGCATACTTACAACCCTTGATGTGAGAAGAAGGGGAGGAAGAGATGCTTGCCGAGGTTTCCGATGTCTTGGGGATGCCTCCTCGCTCTGGAGATGGACGGAACGTCAAGGGATGGTGGTGGATGAATCTCCAGGGTTTCCCCCAAAGGGGAGAATCCTTTCCCAAGGAGAGGAACGAAGTCCAGAACCAAAGATGCCCTCAAGAATAGGGTTCCTAACTCTTTTATAAGCTAGGGCACGGGTGGCGCACGACCCGTGTCACGACCATGCGAGATCTGCACTGCCAACTGCCTTCTCCCTTCGGGTTAAGTGGTACGGTCGTGTGAGATCTGCATGGTCGTGCCTTCTTTTGTCTCTGGCCGTGCTGCACGGCCGTGCCAATTGGCACGGTCGTGTGGATCTGGGGCTCAACTCTTGGGACACGACCGTGCAGGATTGCATGATCGTGCATTGCTTGGTTGCGGTCGTGGGGGGCACGGCCGTGCAGGTTTGCACGACCATGCAAAGATCCACCTTTGTTTGGCCGCACGTACGTGCAAGAGTTGCACGGTCGTGCCATGTTCTTCCTCTGTTTGGCCGCACGGCCGTGCAAGAGTTGCACGGATGTGCCATGTTCTTCCTCTGTTTGGCCACACGGCCATGCAAGGTTGCACGACCATGTTCTCTACCTCGTTCCAGTGTGTCGACAATCGCTGTTTTTGCTCAGAAAGTTGTCTCTGTCAACACAAAACCAAACAAAGAGCATATTTCCGAATAAAAGAGTATTTATGCTGAATATATGAGAAGAGAGGTGAACATGCATAGAATATACGTGAATAAAGTAAGTGAATGTGCGTCAAAATATGTATAAATGATCATAAGATCTACGCACATCACCTGTATAGGCAAGGAATTTAGATATTCCTTGAGTTCTTCCAATGCTCGGTCGCACTCGGCGTCCCACTGGAATTTTGTGGCTCGGCGAAATACCTTGAAGAATGGTAGGCTCCGATCGGACAACTTGGATATGAATCTCGATTGCGCCGTGATCCGACCGATCAACCGTTGAGCTTCCTTCAAGTTCCGAGGCGGCGGCATGTCTTGCAAAGGTTTGACCTTACTCGGGTTAGCTTCAATGCCCCTCTCAGTCACTATGTAGCCTAGGAAGCGGCTACTCTTTGCGCCAAACAAACACTTGCTCGGGTTCAACTTTATTCCATATGTCCTCAGCGTCCGGTAAGTCTCGTTGATATCTACGCATAGGTCAGCCGCTCGGAGGGATTTAATCAGTATGTCATCGACGTATACCTCCATATTATGGTCGATCTGCCATCGAACACCTTGTTCATCAACTTCTGATAAGTGGCTCCGGCGTTATTGAGCCCGAACGGCATAATGTTATAGCAGTATGTTTCATCAGTCGTAATGAAGCTGACCTTCTCTTGGTCCTCGCGGGCAAGCGACACTTGATGGTACCCTTTATATGCGTCAAGCATGCAGATCAGCTCGTAGCCCACCATCGAGTCCGCCATCTGGTCTATACTAGGCAGGGGATAGAAGTCCTTTGGGCACGCCTTGTTTAAATTGTGAAAGTCGATGCAAACCCGCCATTTGTTTCTCGGCTTGGAGACCAGTACGATGTTGATGAGCCATCTCGGGAATTGAACTTCTCGTAAATGGCTAACCTCCAGTAGCTTTTCTATCTCCGCTCAGATAATCAGGTTCTGCTCAGCGCTAAAATTCCTCTTTCTTTGTTTCACCGGCCGAGCGTCCGGTTGGACATGAAGCTTTTGCAGCGTCACACTCGGGGAGATACCGGGAAGCTCATGGGTCGACCAGGCGAATATGTCATGATTTTATTTAAGGCAGGCGACCAGCTCTGCCTTCTTCTCCTCCTTCAGGTTGGTGACGATGAAGGTTATTGCCTCCGCTCTGCTGGGGTGTATCTGAACCTCCTCCTTTTTCTTCGTATACTAGAGTGAGAGGCTTTTCAGTGACAGCGTTTACCTCTAGTCATGGAGTCTTTTGAGCGACTTTTGCCTCGATCTTAACCATCTCAACATAGCAGCGTCGAGCGACAGTTGGTCACCTTTGACCTCACCCACCTTATCGTCCACTGAGAACTTGATCTTTTGCAGTAAGTTGATACCACCGTCCGGAACTCGTTAAGGGCCGATCGACCCAAGATGACATTGTAAGTCGACGGTGCGTCCACCACTATGAAGTTGGTGGTCCGGGTCCTCCTCAACAACTCTTCTCCGAGCGAGATGGCCAACCTTGCTTAGTCGATCAGCAAAACTTCGTTGCCTGTGAATCCGTAAAGTGGGGTCGCCATGGGCAGCAGCTCACTTCAATCAATCTGCAGCTGATCGAATGTCTCTTGAAGATGATGTTCACCGAACTTCCCATGTCGACAAAAGTCCGGTGAATGGTGTAGTTGGCGATCACCGCTCGGATGATCAGAGTATCATCATGAGGGATCTATACTCCCTCCAAGTCTTTAGGACCGAAGTTGATCTTCGGTCTCTCGGCCCTTTCCCTGCCGCACCCAACAACGTGGATCTCGAGTCGTTGAGCATTTGATTTTCTAGCTCGGTTGGATTCATAGCCGATCGGCCCACCGACGATCATGTCAATTTCTCCTCGAGCGGCATTGCTTCTGTTTTCTTCCTCCCGGGCGGAAGACCTGTTTCGCTCTGTCGGGATCCTGGAGGGGTCAGCGTTATCCCTCTGCTATTGTTGATGGTGCCGCTCGGCCGACCTTCTTTCATCGTCTCGCCGCCCGATGGATCGGTGTCGATCTCGCCAATCAGGAGATGGGGAACGGTGGCGATATCCTCTGGGTGTCGGTCAGCTCACAATTGACGTTAGACCGCGGCAGTCTCGCATGTTGTGCGCCGCCGACTGATGAAAGGAACAAAACATTGACGTCCATACCTTGCCTCTTGACGCCTTGTGTCGAGCAACAGATACATGTTGCATAGTATGCATCCGGGCCTCCTGGTGTGGCCATGCTGCCTCCGCTTTTGGCCCCCTGGGCGGTTGGTGCCTGTTGGTCGGACACCGCTCGGGTGCTAATGTAGGCTCGGCTGACGCTTCCTTCTTCCTTGTCACTTGGGCTTCTTCCACATTTATGTACTCGTTAGCCTTTCTGAGCAGGTGGTCAAAGTCCTTAGCCAGCTTCTTGTTGACCGATCGGAAAAATTGTCCCTCGATGAGCCCTTGGGTGAAGGCGTTCATCATGGTCTCGGATGAGACCGATGGGATGTCCATGGCCACCTTATTGAAACATTGGATGTAGGCTCGGAGTATTTCCTTCGATCCTTACTTCGTGGAGAAGAGGCTGACGCTCGTCTTCTGATAGCGTCGCCTGCTGGCGAACTGATGTAAGAAGGTAGCCCGGAAGTCTTTGGAGTTGCGTATATATCCGTCTAGCAGTCTTCGGAACCATCTCTGCGCCGACTTGGAGAGGGTTGTGAATAAGACTCGACATTTCACCCCATCTGTGTACTGGTGAAGTGTGGTCGCATTGCCAAAATAATCCATATGATCGTCTGGATCAGTTAACCCGTTGTACTCTCCGATCGCCAATGGAGTACAATACCTCGGCAGGGGGTCTTGCAAGATTTCCTCGGAGAACTGTCGGTTGATCTGTTCGGGCGACGCGATGCCTCGGGGCGCCTTGCCTTTTTATGCGTCCCGAACGGGAGCGTCATCTGAGGATGATCCCCTCTCTTGGTTTGCTTGGGTTATCTATGAGGGGGTTTAGAATAAAGCACGATGGAAGGGGATTGGCACGGGCGGCGCTTCCTCTGGCGTGTCGATCGACCTTCTATTCTGTCCCCATACAGAGAGATGTTTCGCTCGGTCTTCATTCCCCGCTCGTCCAGCTGTCGATGTCGCGGTCTGCGGCGCTAGCCGATCCGCTAACACTTGTTGTTGTTGTTGTTACTCGATCATTTTTGACACTCGGGCTTGCATGAGCATGTCGAGCTCTTCTTGGGTGAGCGTCACGGTGGTTAGTCGTCCAGCGTCCTCCATCTTCTCGACTCGGATGCAAGCTGTGTTCCCACAGACGACTCCCAATATTATCCTGTCCAAAAGTCGATGAGATGGATGCTGGGGATGTGACGCTCTAACTAACCTCCTATGGACTTTGCTCCGACCTGCAACACAAGTGGTGTCAGTGCCAAGTCAGGGAAGGGGTCCTCGGCGATGACCCTTCGATGTTCAAGTCAGTCTCCGGCGAAGAAGAAGAAGAAGCAAAGAGCGGAGCAACAAGAAGACTGTAGCACAACAGTAAAATATCGCATACCTCCGCCGATGCTTGGACTCCTCTTTTCTCCTGTAGCGCACGTGCACACTTCCTAAGGTGGGCACGTGCCCCCAAGTTTTTCCTGAAAAGACTCATCAGTAAAGTGTCCCTGACATAATACCTTAATAGGCCAAGCATATATCTGAATTTACAGTGGAAGCTTCCGCCGCACGATCCTCTATCTGACCATGTCGTCTGTCAGCAACACTAGCTCCCAAAAGGATGTCAAAAGATAGCCTGCTGTGTCTGTTGTTAGGCCGAGTGGGATAGCCGTTCGACTAGAATTCCACTATCCCCGTGTTCTATTGCTGGACCGAGCGGGATAGCCGATCGGTCGGAGGTCCACTGTCCGCGTGCTCTATTGCTGGACCGAGTAGGATAGTCGCTCAGCCGGAAGTCTACCGTCCGCGTGCTCTATTGATGGGCCGAGCGAGATAGCCGCTCGGCTGGAAGTCCACTGTCCGCGTGCTCGGCTGATGTCGAATCTACTGCTAGGCCGACTAGAAGAGCCGCTCGACCCGATTTTTGCATACTTCTCCCTTGAGCGTCGGTTGTTTGAATGTTCCTCGTGTCGAGAGCGACGGTGGATCAAATCCTTCTCCCCAATCGTGTCGAAGGCGATGGTGGATCAAATCCTTCTCCCCGATCGGGGCATGCTTCGCCCGATCGGTCGATGCCCTATACGCGTTGACCGTCTTAATTTTGACCTCCATCGTGACAACAGGATAGGATCCCTCATCATCACCGCATCAATAATGATCCGATAGAAAGGATCATTAGGAAATTAATTTGGGATTTGATGGTCAAACCTAATTGATCGTGTAGAAAAAGCTTCAATCTATTATTTATTTAAGAAAAATAATAGGAAATATTTTAGATATTTTTTAAATTTACATATATTATATTTTCTTTATTTTTTATAAGTATATTAGTAGAATTTTGGGTTTTTACTTCGCCACTCATTACTTTGCCAATTAGAAATTATGAAGTAATATATAATAATAAACTTCGGTAATAACACCAGTGAAATAAAATATCATTATTTACTTCAGATTTTAAAAAACACGGGCTTCACTATTAATTTATAGTAATATTTTACTTTGATACAATAATTTTAATGAAGTAAAAAGTAAAAAAAAATTGTAATTTATATGTGTGAAGTAAAAGATGAATCGGTTCAACTTTCTTATATACAATATAATTCTCACTTCATATGTTACTTTATAATATACAATATAATTCTCATTACTTTATAATATACAATATAAAACTATAACACGTAAATGTGTTTTGCATCTCCCCATTACAACTCATCCCTTCAACGATTCGCCCGCCCTTCACTGCTCAAACCCTAGAGGCGACCGATTTGCATCTCCAGCCTTCCACCGCCGCCGGAAACTACTTGTCAACTTCTTAATTCAAAAGCTTAATATCAATCGATGTTTAAACTCAATCGCTCCAACCCTATAAACTTCTTCTTTGACCCACAAGTTTCCATGTCTATTGTCTCTTCAAAAATAATGTTTCCATTATGATGTTGTTTTCTAGTCTATGTTCCTTCATGAAAATTTGACCATACCTATTCTTTTTGTTACATGCTCATGCAATTTAGGTTTTTTTACTTATGTATTTGCTATTGGGCAATTGGTTGGTTAACCTTCTTCTTTCTAATTATCCTACACATCTGAAATGACTTGGAATGTAGTGTTAGATTTAAAACCCTTTTTATGTGTCTATTCATGGTAAATTGCTCTTGAGAAGCTCCTTATAGGGCACCAAACACACTAAAATCCAGTAAACCATGTGGTTATGAGATGAGCACCAAACACAAATCAACAATCTTATTGCAACATATGCAGCCATCAATCAGTTTGTCGTTAATCTATTTGTATCCCTTTGCTTTATAGTTATCAGTTTGATCATTAGAAAGATACTTTGATTGTAAACACCCAATGACAAAATACAAGGATGGACAAATTCACGTGTTTGTCATTTGTGAAGATTTATACCCATGAAAGGATGAAAACATATTTTGAAAGGAAATAAAAGCTTTGCTCTCTTCAAAACTAGGTAAGTCAATTATTGGTCAATCCACAAATGAGGTGGGAAGGGTAATCGGTTCTAGTGGAGGGTTGAATATGACTATTGGTGGCAATGTTTTAAAAGGCGATATAGAAGAGCTTGAAAATTAGTGTAATTCAGTATGCTTGTATTGCATTTGGTATTAGTGTTTATTAATAGAGTGAGTCTGCTCTTTCCTTATATTGCTAGCTTGCATGTGTGTTTTATTTTGTGCCATTAATATTCTTCCTATGGATATCTCTTCTTTTTATTTTGTTTGTTTGTTGAAAAAATAATGATTCACCCAATCACAACTCCTATCTTCTTCAACCTTGTCATTCTACTCTTGGTCTCGATTAACCTTAGAATGAATGAATTTGAGCAGGCAAGTCTTTGTCACTGACCTTGCAATCAATCACTCACAACTTGTCTTGATTAATTATTTACCGTTGCTATTATTCTCAATTTTTCACTGGCTAGACCAAGTGCCACAAAACCATCATCATACTGTACCATTCAATATGATCAATATTGACATGTTTTGACTATCTAATTTCAGTATCAATCTTAATTTTTACAATTATGATCCCAACTATTTGGCAATTTTAGGATGAATTGTGTCATTTGTATTGTTCAACTCTGGCTTTTATTTCTTGATCTGACAAATTCAGAATCCCAACTTTTATTTTTTGATCCCAACTATTTTTATGATCCCAACTTTTATTTGTATTGTTCAACTCTGGCCACAAAGTCAGAATTGACGTATTCAGAATTTGTATTGTTCAACTATCTAATTTCAGTATCAATCTTAATTTTTACAATTATGATCCCAACTATTTGGCAATTTTAGGATGAATTGTGTCATTTGTATTGTTCAACTCTGGCTTTTATTTCTTGATCTGACAAATTCAGAATCCCAACTTTTATTTTTTGATCCCAACTATTTTTATGATCCCAACTTTTATTTGTATTGTTCAACTCTGGCCACAAAGTCAGAATTGATCTGACAATTCTGTCTTTTATTTTTTGATTTGTCAATTTGACTAGCAACCAGCCCTTTGTATCTATGGCATTTGATCTGTCATTTGTATTGATCTGACAATTCTGACTTTTTCACTCTTGTATCTATGGTTTATTAGATTAAAATGGACTTAACCAGCCCTTTTTTAAGACAAAAAATGTATTAATCTTTATGGTAATTGACTAGCAACTTGTATCAATTCTGTCTTGTGTTTATGGTAATTGACCAACCCTTAAAAATGGACTTCCACCGTGATACCTACACTTGGTTTATGGTAATTGACCAGCAACTTATATTTATGGTGTCTTAGATAAAATATGAATTGTAGATTCCTCTCCATATGATTGAAATACAAGAAATGAAGGCCTATTTCTCACTTTCTATTAACGTAAGAGTTGGAATCTTAATTATAAGAACCCATTTTTTGGAAAAACATAAATTAGCCCTATATATAGTGATAAAAATTCTTTTTTTTTTGGTAATTAGTTTCAGCCAACCTCTATGTAAGATATAGGAGTTTAGGTCACCTCTACTTTGTATAACTTGAAGCAACACATAACACTCTTGTATTGTCATCCGACTGGACAACCCCCGCTGGCTAAAAGCTTCATTACAAATCATTATATGATTATTCTAACACTTGTACAATTTATGAATTAAGTATCATGATTGTTTATCCATTAGAGAAATGTTATGCAATGTAGGTTGACCATTTTATAGCTCTCTCTACAATGCAATTATGTATTTATAAATCTATATTGTTATTTACAATGCAATTATGAAACTATTGATTACTCTTTTGTTAACCAACACATATTATAAACAACTTAATACTATTAGAGACTAGTATGTTAATTTTAATAAATTTTTCTTCATACCACACACCAACCTCTTTGGTCTGTCTCTTCTTACTTGTATTAGATTTCACAAATTGAAGTTCCATGCATTTTACATTTTGAGTTGCGTGTAGTCTTTTTTAACTTTTATTTATTCACTTTAGTACTTTAATAATTGGTATTTGAAAAAAATCTTAATTATCATTTGAATACTCATATCAATATTTTAAATTATTGTAGAAGAATGTGCAACCACAATCATTTGCTCTATTGGATGTTCATGGTCATCAGGATAAGTACAAGGAAATTGAAAAAACATTACCGATGACATGCAAGTATATCTATTCATATGTTGTCAAATTGATGCCGGAAGATGAGAGTATACACATAGAATTTGATGAAGCTATGTTTGGATGTCCTAAAAGTGTATGGTTGCTAAGAGAAGATATCTTGTGCTTTATGGAGATGAAAGAGATAGGTGCTAGGCAAATTTTGGTTTACATGGGGTATGTTATGTCTTAAATACAATATTTGTTCAAATGCTATGCTTCGTTTGCAATATTTATTCACATACTTTTGTTTGGTTTACATGGGGTATATTTAGATTTGTCATTACTTTATCATTACCTTGCAATTATCTTGTAGTTACCTTTACAAATACTTGAAGAAAGAAAATAGAGCTGAGTATGTTTCATTTGTGGATCCTGGTCACATACCAACATGTGGTGTGGGCGAAGAAGGCAGTAAATTGTCACAACATATTGCTGAGCAGTTGAGAGCATCAAACAGAGATAGTATTTGTTTCATTCCATACAATACTACGTAAGATTTTAATTATTTATCAATTCCTACTACATACTAGTCAATGTTATATTTTCATTTGTCCAGGTACCATTGGATTCTGACTATAATTAATGAAGATAAGAATATGATATATTTATTGGACTCTTTGAGTAATAGGAATCAAGATCATGCTTGGCAAACTATTGTGACCAAGTAAGTAGTAGATTATGTTGATTGTGAATATATACATTAAATTCATTAGAGGTTGAAAAAATAACTTTCTATTTTTTACAATGTAGTGGGGTCAAGTTATATAATGCATCAAGGGGTATTTCAAAAGGACCTGGTTTTAAACAATTGACGGTATGTATTGTGACTATGTATTTAGACATCAGTTAATAATTCTTATTATTTGGATTATAACTTATTAATGACATTTTCAATTTAATTAGGGTAATCTAAAACAAAAAGATGGTGTTGAATGTGGATATTGTATAATGCGATACATGAAAGAGATAGTCTTGAATGAATATCTCCAATTGGAGATGAAGGTGAATATCTTCTTTATAAAATATCTTCTTTATGAAATATTGAATCATTTTACATTGACTCTTAAACTTCTGTTTATGTTTCAGTTTGCAACATCAAAAAATAAACAGTTTTACGATCAATCTCAGTATGATGAAGTCAGAAGTGAATGGAGCGAATTCGTCTACTTCTATATAAGTGCTTAAGTGTAGGCTGCGATATAAATTTTGGATTGTATTTAGAGATTTTTTGATACAAAAACTTTTAAGTTATGGTTATACGTGTCTTTTATGAATACACTTTTGGATTGTATGTGATACATATTTATGATATATTTGTTTAATTTTGATGGTGAAAAATATTGTGTGTATACTCTTTTGGCCAATTAAAATTATATTATAGTAAAATATTATCAATTACTTCAACGGTAAGAATAAATGATGGAGTAATACAACATAAAAGACTTCTATAAATTTAAATAGTGGTGTAGTTAAATAAACTATTTACTTCACTACTGATCAAATTTGGGAAGTAGTTTGTATCAATTACTTCGCTACATTTGAATTTTTTTGTTGTAGTAAAATATGCTCTATTACTTCTATACTATAATGAAGTAGTATGATAATAAATACTTCGACTAAGTCAAATTATGCAGAAGTAAAATAAAACATTTACTATACCAAAATTTAAAAAATGTGAAGTTGTATACATATTTTACTTCGTCAAATAACGTAACTTATGAAGTAATATAACGATTTTACTTCGGTATTTTTAAAGGTCTTGATGAAGTAATATAACTTTTTTACTTCAAAAACGGTTCGATTTTGAACCGGTGATAGACTTCGGTAATGTGTGGTGAAGTAAAAAATTTACCCTTTTACTTCACGTGCGTCTACTTCGGTAATTAATTACCTATTACTTCGGATAATATCCGAAGTCTATTAACAATTTTCCCATAGTGACGTAACTGGACTTAGTTTGGCACGTGGGTTGTGCTACACGACCTGAGTACTGACTTGTTTCATGGATCAAGCCGTGTTCACCCAATCCATCTATATCATAGGTTGTGAGCCCGACATGGCACAATTGTTACCACGTCTTACTCGGTGCAACCCAAGTTGCGCCATGTTAGGACGGGCTGAACACAAACCACTTTGATTGAGGTTATGATCGAGTTTTGATTTGATGCAGTTCTTAATTCGGCACAATTTGAATGATCTTGATCGACACAGTATAGGTTCGTCTGCTACTATAATATCCATAGTCGTGGGAGCTCTTGGAGTAGGCTTAACCATGGTTCGGAACCGACGATTCGACGATTCAGAATCGTCGATTCGACGGTTCCAGGCAGGTCGACCCTTAACCTTAACCGCCCAAGACGGTTATGGTTCATGGTTCGGAACTGCCGGTTCACGGTTCGTCACGGTTCAAGATTATTATGTTAAAAAAATAAAAAATTAAAAATTAAACATTACAAATTAAAATTTATTGGAAAAAAAGACTTGCACTTATTTAAGTTGCCTACGTATCCTCTTAGGGGAATCAAAACCCACGTAGTTCTTTTGCATTTTTATTCTTTTACATTTTCACTCACTTACATTTCCCGTTCCTGTCGTATTCGTTCCTTCAGTATCAAAATCTTCAACTTCGTCATCTGAAAGTTACATTCCTTGGATTCTTTTCTCCGCTCTGGTCCAATCGTCCAGTAATGCTTAGGCTTCCAATGAGTCGGGAGACAAAGTTTATCGTCATTCATCTAATATGTTGCCGTCGGCACTGAACGTCTATTCCACAACAACAGTTGACACTAGACAAGCTAAAATTTTTTTGGCGATCACAGAGACGACGAGAAAGCTTTGAGCCTTCTGTGATCACCACTTTAAGATATCAAAATTTTCGCTATCTGCTTTATTAAAATCAAAAGAAGTCGTAAAATAATTCTCAAGTTCCTGTGTGGAACTTGAGGATCCTCGTGGACGTTTTATCCGTTCTTTTAATAAAAGTTGTGTTTTTGTAAGTTTTAAATTACTACTAGTAGTTTGTTGTATTTCATAAATATTAATTTGTGTTTCATATTTTGCATAATATTGCTTATAAATATCATATAAATAATTTCTAATATTATATATAATATTAACTGGATTAGGAGAAGAAGAATTTTTAATTGGAATTAAAGCGTCGTAATATACAAGGAATAAAATAAAATTATTTTTCCCATTTAGTTTTCATAGCTAAGATGCAAGGAGATAAATATTCATTATTAATATGTTCATTTAAAACTAATACTATATTAGAAAAAAATTTTAAAACTAATTGAGCAGTGGGATAATAAACACCGGAAAGTTGTTTGGTTGCATCATTAAATACTTTTAAAATTTCACAAATACTATTACAAATATTTCATTGTTGTGAAAATAAATATATATTAGTATTAGTATTTTGTGCAAAAAAATGAACATAATAATTCTTTATATTCAAATGAATTTTGTAATAATTGGTATGTTGAATTCCAACATATTGGTACATCACGTGGAAATTTTTTAAGTCTCATTCCATTAGTTTTACAAAACCTACTATATTGTTTCATTATAGATGGATGAGACCATAAATAAGAAATTGCAATTCTAATTGGTTTAATAATTTTCTAAAATTTTTAAATCATCTTGAACACATAAATTTAAAACATGGCATACACAACAAATATGAAAAAATAAACCGTCAATAATAGGTTGACAAATAAATTTTAGATCATCTATACAAGCAGTATTGAAACTAACATTATCTAATGATATTGAAAATATTTTATGAGTTAAGCCATATTTTTCTAAAATTAAACATAATAATTGTGCGATGTTATGAGAATTATGTGATTCATCAAAAACTCTATAAGCTAACAATTTTTTTTAGAGGTTCCAAGAGTTATCGATCTAATGACAAGTCACACCCATATACGAATGTATTTGCCAATGATGACTTCAAATATCGGAATATAAAGAAACTTTATTATCTAATTTACTAAATTCATCAATTAAATTTTTTTTCCTTGCTTTACTAATTTTTTAATTGTACGAATAAGTGTAGTTCTAGGAACATGTTTAATACATGGATTAAGAGATTTTTTACAAAAATCTTCAAATATGCATTTAGATCCAAAACTAAAAGAAATATATTCTACGAATTTAGCTAACAATTCTCTTAATTTATTATCCGAATATAAAAATAAACTGAAATCGGTACTACCACTAGTTGAAGAAAATCTTGATAATTGTGTTTGAGAGCGGTCGAGTCCAAATTTTATCGGGTGCTTCGTTTCTATATGTCATCTCAATGACCCATAGCTGCTGCTGACTTGGAATTTGTAGGAAGCATTATAGTGCTTACATTTTGTACGCATTTCTCCCGATAGAAAAGTGACATTCTCAAAATGTTTAGTAAAAATATAAGACTTTAGAGGAGGAAGTTTCCGAACCTTAAAAGTAATTGCATCGGTACTTCCTTGTATTTCGGGTGCCGGATTTGGAAGATGCTCAATCTCATCATCGGTGGATTGAATGTTGGGGTCCTCCTCCTGCAAATTCATTATTTCCTTTCCCTTCCGAGCTCGAGATGACGCATCTCCGCGGTCTCCTTCTATTGTAATTGAAAATTGGAAACGAAAGCGTGTAAAGAATCAGCAGGGATCTCCTGGTCCGCAAATTGCGGACCAGGGGATGGTCCACTGATCTGGACCTTTGATTTGAATGGACTCCATCTTTAAATAAGTGGGGTTTATTTAAATGAAAGGTCCACATGTAGTGGACCATCCCCTGATCCGCAATTTGTGGACCAGGAGATCTGCTCCCGTAAAGAATACGAAATTGAGATTAAAAGTAGAGAAGATGTGTCTGAAAATAATGAAATAAGTTCTATATTTATAGAGTTTTGATAGTAACAGACACTAAATCATAGTCATTGATAAAAAAAATGATCAAATGATCCTAACCGTTGAAAAAAATACCCAAAAAAATTCCCACCCTCTCCCAACGGCTATGAACCGGCGGTTAACCGACGGTTCAAGTCGGTAAAAAAAAAATTAGAAAAAAATCAAATATTAAATCGGCGGTCCGTCGGTTTTGCACCAATGGAATCGGAACCGGCCCGGCAACTTGCCGGGCTAGTTCCGGTTCGACTCGACGATCCAGGTCAATGGGCAACCGGCCCGTTGACTCGGTTATGGGCCCGGGCCGAGTCCGAGCTAGACCCACCCCGGGATTGGGTCTATCTTAGAGAGCTTCCTCATTGCTACATTCCTGCAATATTAAAGATAAAAAATTTCACACATTTATCTATTATAAAAAAATCTCTCAACAAATTTTTTTTTTTTTTTTTAAGTCTCTTACATTTTTATTATAATTTCTTATCTATTTTACATTATATATATAAAAATTTTTTAATTAAAAACAACATGTTTTTTTAAAATAAAAAATTTAAAACAGCATGTTTTTTAAGTAGAAAAATAAAAAATATATATGATAAAAATTTTCAATAAAATAACATGTTTTTTTTTAAAAATTTTTAAAAAATATTTTAATAAAAAAAATTGAAGGACACGGAGCCACTCCTTGAGAAAAACGGAGGGGAGAGAGCTCCCCCTCTTTGCCACGTTGACATCCACTGTGGATGCCCTAAATAGTTTTTCTTCTGGATCAAATTCCTTGGCGGCGCGATGGCGGAGGAGGCTGCAACGAGTTCCATGGCAGGAGAGTTAGCGGTGCCGGAAGGCGCGAAAAAGATTCAGATATACTCCACGTCGTTGTCCTCTTCTTCAGCTAGACAAGTCACCCCCTTTTGGAAAGGTAAAACCCTGTTTTGGCTGCAAAACCATTATAGATAAAGCAGGCATCGCTGAGAAAGACGTTTCGTTGATCTCGCCAGATTGTTATAAGGTTGAGAATGTTCCTTGTAGCTATATTGCATTAGTTTTTTTTCCCTTGAATTCTGCAAAAGAGGGGTAGGCGTTGATCGTTTATCAAATCCCTTTACGAAAAGTTTCACATAGGGCTTTCTCCCATGAAACAATTGTTCTTTCATCCTCTTCATGTCAATGTGCCCTTTTGCCAAAACCAAAACACAGCTAAGCGTGGCAGCGGGGATAGGGTACTGACGAGTTCTCCACCGCCCATGCCCATATCCATACCCATACCCATACCCATACCCATACCCAGTGCCAGATTAAGCCATAGGAAACTAAGGCCAATGCTCAGGGTCGTCTCAACCATAATTAAGGCTCTAATATTAGTTTTTTAAAAATAGTTTTTTTTATATAAAATTTAGTTTTCTAGCTTTTAAGATGCAAAGTTACTAATTAAATTTTCATATTTAAGATTTGATAATGATTTTTTTAATTGATAATATTGTTATTTTTTTTGAGACATTGTTGAGCGTAAATAAGATTTTATTAATTTTAATTTTGAAAAACTTTTTTGAAACTATACTCACAGGTATTGTCAGTAGTATTCTATTCATGCATTATGAAAAAAATTATTTAATTTTATAAGGTTTAGTATCTCAAATGTAGTTTTTAATTATGATTTATTATTTCTTTTAAAACTTTTATTTTTGAAAATAAATTTAAACCATCAATATAAGATGATATGCCATTTAAATATTTTTCTTTCAGAAAATCATCACCAAACAATTTTAATTTTTTTACACCATATGAAAATTCCAAATTATTGTCATGTTTCCTAAACTATTCAAATCTATTTTGAAAGGAAGAAATGACATGATCATTAATATAATTGACATAATTAATTTTAAAAGATTCTTAAAATCTCACCTTATTAGTTTCATTCTCATCAAATTGTTTGCTTCTTCTAATTACACATTTTTTCATGAAATTTTGGTTCTACATTCATTTCATTTGCAATCTCTTTAGAAGAAATCATAGCCGATGTGAACCCATTTCTTTATAGTTAACAAAAGAAACAAGACCTTTTAACTAATCTAATGTAATAGCAATGTTCATATCTCTATAGTATAAACATTTATTAACAATATTAAATGCAAATAATATATCATACTAAATAATCATAATTAATAAAAATTCAAAATTTTCAATCTTATATGTTGTTAAATAGATTGCTTCTCCTTTTGTTTTAAGATCATCACCAGTTTCTGTAAGTTGATATAAAACATCTCTTATTTCTAGAGTTTGATATTTTGTTGCTTTAACACTTTCAAAACGACTTTCCCAATGTGTTTGTGACAATGAGTTAAGAGTTAAACTAGAAACATTCTATTTTTTTTTGTAGAAGAAGAAAATAATGAGTATATACATTGTGTTACACTAAAAAAATATTATAGCACTAGGACAAGAATTAGCTATATCACAAAGTACTAAATTAAAACTATGACAACCACATGACTTAGGTAGGGCCGGTTTAAGCCATATGCCCTAAGACCTATGCCTAGGGTCTCTATTTTATTAGAGCCCCAAAAAAATATGGTTGTCATAGTCTTAATTCTAGATATAAATTTAGATATAAATTCTACTAAATTGGAGGTTGTTAATGAGTTCTAGAGCTTTTTATACATTATGTGGTTGTCATAGTCTTAATTTAGCATTTGATGATATGACTAATTCTTGTCCTAGTGCTATAATATTTTTTGATGTAACACAACGTATACACTCGTTATTTTCTTCTTCTATGAAATGATAGAAAATTTTGCAAGACCATGTTTCTTAACTCTTAAGTCATTGCCATAAACACGTTGAGAAAGTCATCTTAAAAGTTTTAAAACAATAAAATATCAAGTTCCACAAATAAAAGATGTTTTATATCAACTTGCTGAAACTAGTGTTGATCCTAAAACAAAAAGTGAAGCAATTTCTATAGCAACATATTCAATTAAATTTTGTGAATTTTCATTAGGTATGTTATTTGATATGATATATTGTTTGGAGTTAATAAATTTTCACAATATAGTGATATGAATATTGTTATTGCATTAGATCAGTTAAAAGGTCTTGTTTTTTTTAATGACTATAGAGGAAATAAGTTCACATCTACTATGATTTCTGCTAAAGAGATTGCAAATAAAATGTGTAGAATCAAAATTTTATGAAAAATGTATAATTAAAAAAACAAATAATTTGACGAGAATGAAACTTTCAGTTGAAGAATCTTTTAAAATTAATTATTTCAATTGTATTATTGATCATGTCATTTTTCACTTCAAAGTAGGTTTGAATAATTTAAGATATATAAAGATAATTTTGATTTTTTGTCTGATATAGAAAAATTAAAAATTGTTAGGTAATGCTTTTCTAAAAGAAAAATGTTTGAATCCTGAAGGCTTTTTAAAACACAACATGTTATTTGATATTGATGATTTAGGTTTATTTTTGGAATTTAAAGTTTAAAAAAATAATAAATTCAAAATTAAATACAACACTTAGATACTAAATCTTATAAAACAATTAAATTCTTTTCCCAATGCATGGATAACTTATAAAATACTAATGACAATATTGGTTAGAATAGCTTCAGCAAAAAAAAGTTTTTTTAAATTGAAATTAATAAAATGTATTTACGCTCAACAATGACTCTTTATCAATTGAAAAAGATTTATTATCAAAGTTTGAATATAAAAATTTACTAATAATTTTGCATCTAAAAAAACCAGAAAACTAAATTTTATATAAAAAATATATTTTTTAAAAAATAATATTTATTATTTTTAAAAAAATATGGAGGTCTTAAATATTTTTTCGGCCTAGAGTCTCAAAAATGGTTGAGACGGCCCTATCCGTCCTATGGTTGGATCCTATTCCCATCATAGGACTCAACCTTTCTCTTAAATTAAAAATTAAAAAAGTCATAAAAATAAAAAATAAATTGGTTATCACTATAGATGAGGGATGATGGGGGTATTTTTTTAGTGTTTGAGGTTATTTTGTAACTTTAGATCAAAAGACCATAATGACTGTATTTTTTTTTATTATTTTAGGGAAAAAGGTCTTCTTTCCCCTTCTGAAAGAGGTATGGGTGGGAATTTTCAATTGGTTGTGTTTAGGTTTGTGGGTCACAGAGACTGCACCCAAGTTAGGCTTGGGCTCACCCCATTTTGACCCCACTAATGGAATGTGTTTGAACCTAACCCATTTGACACTACTCGTGGGTACCTGATAAGCCCAGATTGAGTGTCACGAATGGACTTCAAATTGATTTAGTATTGAAAACCCTCAACTCACAAAAAAAAAAAAAGGTAGATCCGCTACCTTAGCGGCCCCCCTAGTGCCGGCCCCACGGATATGGAGGGAGGTTCATGCAGGTACACAGGCCATAGGTGCATGGCGGGGTAAACCCCAGGTCGTCAGTTCCTGAGAATCTACCCCTGACCATTACGCCAGAGATACCATGCGCCCACCGTCTGCGCTACGCCCTGGGGGCAACCCTCAACTCACAAAAGAAATTATGAAGTACAGGTCCCAAGTCGAATCTCTTGAGGAAAACTAGTAAGTGGATGTTCGCCTTAGATTTAAAACTCTTTTGGGGTTTTCTGATTGAAAAGGGGGGGGGGTTGTTTTCGGTTCAACTTTTAAAATGAAGTAATGTAAATCTAATTGAGCTTAATCCTAACCTGGAATTAAATCCTACTCATGAAGAGAGATTACAACTAATTAAAGGAAACTAAAATTACGAAACCACAACAACTACAACTTGAAATCACAAGCTAAATCAGTGGAATACATGCAGAAATAAAACCCGTGGAATAAATGCAGAAATAAAACCCAATCTTCAACTTAACCAAGTAGCAAATATCATCTAACTTTAACACCTCCTTACCATCCCTAAACTAATGGCCCTCAAAAAGTAAATTGCAACTCCACAAAACAAACTTAATCTACTCAAGCTAAGCTGGAAATGACGTGAGCTATCCATGCAACTAGGCTTCCTAGAATTTAAGTAGCAAAACTTTTGTGCTGAAATTCAAAGTGCTGAAAACTCTTTCCTTAAACAGAATTATGCTAAACAAATGAGCAGTGACAAAATGGAACACTAAATTGCAGAAATTAAGCTATCTAAAACAAGATCAAGAGCCTAATCGCAGAATTGAAAACGTGTAACCATTAAATTGCAAAATCTTAAATGTTGAAACCAAAGCAGAGTTCCTAATTGCAATTAATGAAAGTGCAGAATTCGAAAACAGGAAGAAAATTGCAAGAGCCGAAACTTAAACACAATCTAACCAACTCAAATTTCAAAACTGAAAGAGTAAAACATCCCTAATCCCTAATTGCTCTTTCAACTTTCCTTCTCTTTGCCGTCACACAAAGAAGCTTAATGAAACCTCACTTCAACAATTGGAGAAGAAGATCTCAGCATCAAACTCAGCCCAGAGGTAGCTAAGCACTCCAGAGAAGACTCTCCGGTTAACTTTGCACAATCTGAAACTGTCACATGTGTAAATCAGGATTTCTGTGAGGCTGGAATCTCTGAATCTGGAAGCTGCTGCTTGATGGTCGAAATGAAGATGGAATGAGCTCGGAAAAGCCGGAGGAATGCTGCTGACGTACTCCGATGGAAGATGTACCCCCAGATCGGAGCAACGCCTCCAATCTGTGGCATAAACGGAGAAAACGCAGGATGAAGAAACACGCCGGAGGAACGCTGCCAACGTGCTACTGATGCTTGGACTTCGAATGCCGGATGCTAGAAACCTCATCGCCAATGAAGGAAGGTTGATTCGCAGATCTGAGATGAGGATGGGCCTTGCGTCGCGCAGAACAGCACGATGAACATGAGGCAAGCCACTGTTCACCGTGCCAAATTCTGGGTTTTATCCCCTTGGTTCAACTGGTTCACCACATGGCTGGTTCGGGTCAATCAATTCCCAACTCTCGAGATGACTGGACTTGGATTGAACCCAAGTAGAGATTTGATTACTTCACTTGGTTGCATGAACCCAATCTTCCCTCAAAATGACTTGGATCCTTGTGATCAATGTAGCCCACTGGTTACCTACAAAGCCAAATTATGTTTATGAGGCACAAACCATGAATTAAAAGAAATAAATGCATCTAATTCAAAACATTCCTCATTATGAAAAAATCATCTAACAAAACGATTTATCTCAACAATAAGCTCAAAAATCATCCAATAGCCACCACAATGATATGCCCAATAAGCTAGTTATCAGTACCCAAACAAATCCATATCACTTCAATACATTATAGTTTCTTCCTGCAACATTTAAAATAATTGCAAATAGACCTCCAAGAATCACTAAGTTAAACATCTAATCTTTCAAAAATAAAATATGCCTGAAAATATATAATTGAAACCAATATTGCATTCCTAATTTTTTGATTAACATAAATCATGTGAACTAGAGGAAAGATATACCAAAATACTATATTGTCTCTTCTTCCTCGCATGTGCAAAGACCCATATGCACCCGTAACAAGAAAGGAAATTATCATTGAGGCAATCTAAAGTCTAAACTGTACCTTGTATCTCACTTCATATACAACTCTTTGAACTCATTAATGCCTCCAAAGTAGTTAGATGAAGCTTACTTCCATGAAAACTTGCCAACACTCCCACCACTGCTACAGGCTGACTTAGTTGCAATTTTAGTTAGACATATAACAAGAAAGTCTTGAACAATAAGTTGTAAAGTAGGATACTTTGTACCATTTGTCCTCCGACTATGTAAAAACTTGAGTGCATGGTAAAACACCATTATCTAAGTAATTCTTCACTGCATATTTTACAATGACATTATTAGAGGAACTAAGGAATGAATTTGTGTTGTTGCTAATGAGAAGGATGACTTGCAATGCTAATAGATGAGGTTGAAGCCAGCTGAGAAACATGATACTTCAACTTAGATGCCCTAGATTGAGAAAAAACTGATGTGAAGACCCCCTTCATGTGAATTCAGATGAAGGGTACTTTCCTACCGCTGGATGAGAAGTGAAAACTGCACAATGTGTGCAGCTAGGATCAAATCACACTGTAGTCAACAGCTGGATCGCAGCCATTATACAATTTCACTCAAGGAGGTCTGCTCCCCAGCTTTATTTCTACATTGGTACTCATGCAAAAAAATATAACATGTTTCCTTAACTTTTTCTATCTCATAAAATGCATTGTCACCGTGAAGGGATGAAAGTATAACTTACCAGTTTTGTTATACTAGGGGTTAAAATAGCTGCCACAACTGAAATACCCTAGTTTTTCTCAAACTTCTCAACCATCTTTCTTATCATCCAAATGACAGCATTATCCTAGATCCTCAGGTCTCATCCTTGCAATAAGTTAATGTAACTATAATCCAGTCATCAAATCTTTGAGATGCTGCACTAGTATTATTTCTTCATCTTTATCATTGTCTAGTATCTTTATAGATTATTTAACAAGCTAGATATAGACAATATCTAAGCTAATGGGGAATGCTAGAGTTATTAAGTTATTATGAATATTTGAGTTACAATTATATGTTGTATAGGTATAGTTCCACGACTCCCACCTCATATAAGTTCCATGACTCCCACCTCATATATTTAGTAATTGCCAAGTGTTATTGAGTATCCATATTGTAATGTTTTGCTCTGAACAACACTAGACAATACTTTATCCTTCTTTTTTTAATCAGTATCTTACTTCTGAACTTTACCACCGCAATCTTGTTAACTTGGCCCTTCAATACAACTTTTGGAGAATCAAAACAAACAAACTTTTGAAAAAATAAAAATTCACTCCACAGCAAATGCAATCATATTCTTTGTTAGGTTTGCTGTTGTTGCAATTAGTTATTTAAAAGCTATTCATTGTGTTAGTCTTGCCTTCTCGTGTTTAATTGTCACCGCAGAGAAGTATGAGAAAGATGCTAAGAAATACTGGGATCTCTTCTACAAGCGCCACCAAGACAGGGTGAGTTCTCTCCTTTTAATTTTCATCGTCTCATTTTTATTTCATTTAAATTGTTCTCCATTGCAAGAACTAAACTTGTCATTTGTTTGATGATTTTTTGTGTTGTGCAGTTTTTCAAGGATCGACACTACTTGGATAAGGAATGGGGCGATCACTTTTTGGTTGTACAACTTTTTTATACAATGCTAAATCATTTTTTTCCCTTGAAAAATTGTTCTATACTGATTTGCTTCTTTACTTGATTATTCTTCTTCTAGGATAGAGAGGTTGGAAAACTTGTTGTATTGGAGGTAACCTTGAATCTCAGTGATGCAATGCTTTACTCAATGCTGTAGTGATAGTTCCAAATTATATTTATGATTGCTTTTATTCTTTCTTTATTTTATGATACTATGTCTTGAACTTCCACACTTTTTATGCTTATGTGTTCCCTCGTGTTCTTATCTAGGTTAAAGTACCATGTCAGAGTATTAGTTCTCGGTTAGAATCGTAAGATTTTATGCACTATTGTGCTGACACACATGCCAAAGCATGTCGAGATAAATTTGGACAAGTTTTACTTTTTTTTTTTTTGTAAATTTCTTTCTAATTAGCTTATTTTCTTTCAAGCATGGGAGTATGACAATGTTATACTCAAACTAAATTAATATTTTGAAGAAACAAGTTAAAAAATTTAAAATGTTTAACAAACATCACTAACTAATAGCATGCGTTCAAAATTACAAAATGAGTGTTGTGTTTCATATTTGTGTGAGATCAACCTATAACTAATGCTCTTGTTGGTTCCAATTCAACTATGTATTAATATTGTTGTTTATAATTAATTAATATTATAATATAATTATTAATTTAGTTTAATTAATATCAATATTAATCTATTTAGTTAATCTTTTAACTTATAATTAACAATGATTACATTATTTATAGATCTACAGTAATAATCAAAATCAATTAATGTTTAATTAAATTAGTATTCCAGCATATATATTAATTATATAAATAATTATATTTAGATTAATTTAGTTATAGGTGAATTAAAATTAAATTATATATAATTGTTAAGAAAAAATAAAATCTGGTAATTATGTTCCCACCAATCCATCATATTAACCGTGAATAAAAATTATAGTACTCATTAACAATTTAACCTATAATAATTAGAAATTAATTAAATTTGAAATAGAAATTGTCACTATTTGTTAATTAATTTACCTACTCCAATCCTTCAGAATTTCAGTGCTACCCCTTGTGATTTGAAGCCCTTGTTTTTCTCTTTTGTGATGCGAAGGCGAGGAACACTCAACACACTTGTAGCAACTTTGCCCCTCACAATCTTAATCATGCACTTTTACTTTTAGCACTAAGAATGCTTGTGCTGCCACACTAAAAGTTCAGTTGGTGGATGATATTTGGATGTGCTAGTCTAGGTGAACTGTACCCATCTATTAAGTCTTTACTACTCTACGCCTCTATTAACTATTCACCTTTGTGTTTGTTGGGAATATTTTTAATTAATTAGGGACTTATCGTAAATATCCAATTATAAATAGATAGGGTTTGAAATATGAGTCAGGGTTCAAATCCCCAGTTGGAAATGATAAAGGGCCATGTTGTCCTAAACATGATGACATGTGATGTTGAAAACATTGAGGAAGAAGGATCTGGCAACCCATGTCAATCCTTAGTAGAAGAATAAGAAGAGGAGGAGATCATGGTTTACCTGGGAGGACTAACCTCCTTGCTAGTGCTAGAGGTAGTCGCAGAAGCTTAGTATTACTTTGTGTCTTGCCTTGAATTGCTTGTTCCTGAGGTAGTCACAAAGATGTCGCTGCTCTTGTAGCATGAATCCTCACATTAAAAGAGTAAAAAACCATTGTGAAAGCTTGCCCTCACGTTTTGCTCATGAAATCTTACATCATTGGTGGAGTTGGACAACTCTTGATCGCATAGTATCTTACACCTCATTTCATGGATCGAAATTTCGAATTGTGCTAGGTGGCACGATCAAAATGTATTGTTCCAAAAGATTACCAAAAATTGATACTACTTGGCACAAATAACTGTGTCGATCATGTCGATAAGTATCATGTCATGCAAATACTCAACACCGCTTAGCATGCTACAACAAAGGTCAAGATGAATTATTTCTTTAGCTTGTGTGCATATAAGGTAATGTCAAAAGTGTATAATCTTGTCAAAAACGTATCATTTTAAATGGAGCACAAACTTTAAGTATATAGTTCTCTTCTTTTTTTGTTTCCCTTCATCTCCTTCCTCCTTACACCTTCAGTTTGTTATCAACATCATATATTGGAACATTAGTACCATACCAAAAGATTTTAAACTGAAACCTAGTATGTCGAGATTTTAAACCTTCCCTCTCATTTTGTGCTAATTGGTGGGAGATATAGTAGCTTTTCACCATTGCTGTCCAATATGGAATGATATTCAATACCACACATATTGATTTACATGTAAAATGATAATAAGGTAATAAATATATATACGTAGAGAAAACTAGATAAGGAATAACATCTTCCCACTTCATATTAGAGTATGCAATTTCTCTCATTCATTATCTTGCTCCTCAAACTTATCCCAATAGTGAGTATTCTCACATCTTTGTCTCTGCATAACCTGAGCAGCCTAACAACAAGTTCTGCTCCACCTGTTGCTGATTTGCCAGTCATGTGCATTTGGTTGGGGAATTTTCTTTGAGCATTTTTTGATTCTTAGAAAATAGACTTTAAAAAGTGAAACGAGTGATGAAATTTTTTTTTTCAATTTTGACAATTTATTATAGGTGAATGGTGTGATAGATATTTATTTTTTATGTTCAATCTTTACTTGCTTTATTTTATTTTCTGAAAAATGCAAACTGAAAATAGAAAATTTTCATCAACCATTTGCACAAGAGCTTTGATCTCCCACTTCTTCCACCTCGAATCATTATCCCCTAGAGGTTAGGGTAATGAGAAATGTGGTCTCCTCCAACTTGCAACTTGCGCTTTCATTTCCTTACGATTTTTTTGGCTCTGTGCTTCCTCCTAATTCTGTGCTTGGTCTAGCAGTTTCAGATTCCTTTATTTTTAGTCTCTTGTCTCCTGTGGGCAGCAGCATGCCAACATCAACTAAAGGGAGAGGACAATTAATTCTTTCCCTCTACTTTCTTCTCGGGCTCTTGAGCTCCATCCCGACCCTTAGTAGAGATCTAATCTACATCTCTCTTACTTGTTGGATTTGTCTCACTACAGCAACAATACTAGTAGAGATTTGATCTACATTTCTCTTTTGTCCTTTAGTTGTCTTAGTTGGCAGCACTCCAAGCTTCTCCTTCCTTCTAATGTTAAGCTTTGTCTGCCTCCTTCAGTAGCCACTCTACTTCCTTGCTATGACTACAAAACTCATTCCCATCCCTAGCCTCATCAATGCAAGTTTGTTCATTAGTTTCATTTTCTTTATATTTGCTCTTCTTGCTCAGTTAATCATCATCAATGGAGTTTCACAATCTATGATGTAATACTAGAGACAAGTGATGAGAGACATCCTTAATTAATGTAATGTTCCTATTGCTACATGAGTTCTAGATGCAAGAACTTGGGTGCATATCTGAGACATGCCCCTTTTCTTGAGCCTTGCACCAACATTTCATCCTATCAATGTAACCAGCAAATGGTTCACTCTCATCAGCAAAGGGCAATGGTCAAGTCACTCCTATATCTTTATATTCTTCTGTCCTTTATATTTCATAATTTTCTCTGAATTTATTATCCAGAGCAAACTCAGTCACTAAATTTCAGTTCAATACTCTTTAACTGCTAACTCTATTTCAGTTCAAGGTTCAAACTATAATGGTGATTAATACATGGCATGAATCTCAAGGATTGAATGAGTTGTGACCAAATTTGTCTTCTCAAGAATCTGACTCTTCTGCTCTCCAAATTCATTCCTTGTAATTGAATCTGCAGTTTGGTTTTATGCTAAACTGGATCCAAATATCTCGAACATACACAATAAGGTTGAATCAGAGTAACAAATAACCTGTTGAAATCAAGTAGATTTAAGCAAATCATTTGAGAGGATAAAAGCATAGCCTTCTCAAGTCTGCAACTGTTAAATGAAAAACACATTTGTTATGTAAGTTCTATACACCAAGCATGTTGCTGAGTGTACATTATTTCTGATATCATAAACTCTTATTTTGAGGGGACTTCTAAGAGTTGGTGCTTGTTAAAGTGCATTGCAGGATAGTTTTTTTAGTGTAGTAATGTTTGAGGTTTTTAATGTATTTATGCTTTGACTGAACCTATGCTTAGCATGAATTTGGCATGAGTTCAATACACTTGGTGTTCCACACAAAACTTGTTTTTTATAAAGTTGTCCTATGAATAAAATGAAATCTACTTTTATCTTTATCTCATCATTCCTGTATTTCTTTATTTCTTTTTCATCTAATTGTCATTGTTAATATGCACATTTGTGTAGCTTATTGTAGGTTGGTTGTGGAGCTGGGAACACAATTTTTCCCTTGGTTGCAACATATCCACATATATTTGTTCATGCCTGTGATTTTTCACCACGTGCTATTGAGTTGGTCAAGGTTTGTTTTCTTTTTTTATATCACTTAGACATGGTGTCTAGTTTCAGATTATTGAAATTCCTGCAGCCTGCTAAGAAGTAATACATTTCAAAATTGTTTTACCACTTATACTGCTACTACCATCGTTTAAAATCTAAATTCGTACCGAGTTTTCGGTCCCAAATCAGAACGATAAACGATCGCAGGCATCTCACCGCAACACATAGAGCCGCGCGCCTCTCTATAGCGACCCGTGGGGGTTTCCACATGCCCACGGGGTTGTGCGTCTTCAAAGTTTCCACTGTGGTGCCTCGGGGTCGGGGCACTTCCGTAACCCGCTTTGGTCGTCACGGGTAGAGGTGAGCAAAAATTTGATTAACCGAACAAACTGACCGAATTTTAAAATTCGGTTTGATTTATTCGGATTTTTTGTTTTTTTGTTTAACTCAGTTAATTCGGTTCGTATTCTATTTTAAATTTTCTTATTTGATTAAACCGAATTGATTGAATAACCGAATTTTTGGGCCAAACCGAATTTTTAGATTATTTTTTAGACCAAAACTGAATTTTTAGACTCTAATTAGAAAAATTGGGTTAATTTGGTTTTTGATTGAATTAATCGATATTTTATCGGTTCGATTTATTCGGTTATTTTTAAAAGTTAGGTTGGTTCGGTTAGTTCGAAAATAAATCGGTTTGGTTAATTCGGTTTCGTTTGATTTGGTTTTAACCGAATACTCACCCCTAGTCGCGGGGTCATTGCGTCTGCGACCCCACAAGGGCCGCCTGGCAGCCGCTGGGGGGTTGCCGCGGTTACCACTACTCCGCTGTGGCTCACGGTGTTAGCCGCGGTTCCGGTGTCAAGTGGTAGCTAGGTAGAAGGGTAAGTTTCTCTCATTTTATCTGCCACAAAATTCTATTTTAAACCTTGGCTACTACCACTATTAAGAGAGTTCTTTGGCTTACCTAGATGTAATATCCAGGTTTAGTGTCCTTTGTTTCTTGAGATGAATAATACGGGTATGGAATGTATTTTTTTTCTTTTATATTTAATGGTCTTATAGTTATTGTGGATCGATATAAGCCCACTAGATAACAGGAACATGTTTATGTAATAGTGGGTAGACGCATGCAAACTGGAAAATGCCCAAATTACCCAATCTGTACTGAGACCTGAAGAGGCTGCAAGTTCGGAGTTATTTCAGGTATCAGATTAAAAAAGATCTAATTTCATCCTTTGGATTAGTCTGTAGCCCAACTCGGACAAACATGGATAGAGTCAAATGATGTAAAAAGATCCATATAGCCTATCCTATTTAGTAGGATAAGGCTTGGTTGTTATTATAACAGTTGTGCTCGTGATCCTGGTATCCTTAACCCTATGCCTCTGTCCCACTTGGACCTCATCGATCATCCAGGTTGTTGTCTGGCTACGTCCTTTGACACACCATCCCCTTGCAAGTTAGATGCATTCAACTCGAGTTTCTTTTACTCCTCTACTTCAAGGTGGCATCGCCATCTTTTGCTCCTTGTCCTTGTTAACATGCTGTCCGAATTTAAGTCCTAATTCTGAGCAAGAGCTGAATCTGCTTCTATTGTTTCCTTGTTGCCACAATTACTTGTGAATTGCTTAACTGTTTTTTTAAAACAATTTTAACACTTGGCAATATAAGCTCCATCACTTGTTTTTATAATGATAGGATAACTTGACTAATAATAGTTTCTTTACAATAACTGACAAAGTGAATCATGAGGAAATAAACTTTTTTTTTTGCAAAAGAATCCTCTTATAAAATATGTTTATGTTTGAAGTAGAGGTGTCAAAAATGGACCGACCCGCCAACTCGACACAAGTCGATCTGAAAAATATTGGATTAAGTTTGGGGGTTTTCGGATTCGGGTTGACCTGAATTTAGGCTTTAGGGGTTAAATCAAATTTTATTTTAAAAATTAAGATGTTTTATGTATATAAATAGCAGAATATTAGTATAACAATGATGAAATATTGAGATAAAAGTGAAGCATTATAGTGAAATAACAAAAAAAAAGATTTTTTTTTGGGTTGGTCGGGTTATCCGGGTTCGGATTCGGGTTTAGGGTTTTCTAGTTGAGTTCTGGTTCAGGTCGAATTTGAGTTGGGTTTTTTTTAATAATATTCTTGCTTCAACCCAACCCGAACCCATCTGAATTGATATCCCTAGTTTGTAGCTCCATCACTTGTCTTAGTAACTTGGATAATGTATTCTTCCCGTGAGTAATCAATAACAAAGCGAATGATGAGGGCAATATAATTTTTCTAAAGCTTGTTGTAATTATATTGGTTCGTATAGTTGTTTAGCATTATGCACAATTGACATTCATATTCATTTTTCGTAAATGAAATCTCTAGTTTGCATCACGTCAGCCAAATAAACCATTACTTTACAATTGATTATTGCTGGTTATCAGGCCTATAAATGAATAGAATAATTGTGCGCTAGCTCAATATTTGATTTGGTAGAGCCCATTTATATTTGTGAAAAAATATAAAATAAACAAGTTTGTGCCACTCTCGGGTGTAATTTTCTCTCATTATGAGGCATACTCCACTCGGTGATAGTGTAATAAAGAGGAATCAAAAGTCATATGAATAGGATAACTAGGAAATTTAATGAATTTGTTGTATTCATATAAATATTTTATTTCTACAAGTACAAGAAAATTCTTCTGATAAAAACATTCTATAAACAAATAAAAAAATATAACATAATGAAAATCGAATAAGAATTAGTATGCCAAGATCTTTGAGTAACTCTATATACGAGCTAAAATCAAATACGTTCCCATAGGTTGGCACAATTGGTACAGTGGTTGCTCCAATAAGTCTTGGGGTCATCCCAACGGGTGCAAAATACCTTGCTGACTGTCTGATCTCCCTCATGCAAACAACCGTTGCGCTAGGACAAATGCCCTAGTGATTTATCCCCTTCCAGAGAGTGGGCCGTTTTGGAGGGGCCGCTAAGGTGACGACTTCATCTTTTGCTCCAATAAAACCAATTATGATATTAAAAGGGTGTTTGTGCTTACAAAATTGAAGGTCAAAGAAAGCCAACATTAAGTACTAATTAAGTGAATAATCTAGAAAAGATGTGCATGAATTTAGTCTTATTTAGGAGGTCAAAGAACTAAAGTATGTCATAATTTCATATTATAACTTTAAATTGTTCCTTAAGTGCTTAGATTATACATATATGAAGACATATAATTATATCTATAGTATTTTGATTGTTTATCAATATTTACAGTTACTACTATCACATAAATAATCACCACTATTTGTTACTAATTAAGATAATTATCATTTATTATTATTTTTAATCAACATGTGAAAGTAAAATGATGAAAAGATTGAGAGAAATGTTTTACATAGAATACAAGCAAGATGGTTGAAATGGAAGAGAGCGTCGGGTGTCTTATGTGATTGTAAAGAACTTTAAAACTTAAAAGGAAGTTCTACAAAACGGCGGTTATGCCTATTATATTTTATGACACTGAATATTAGACTATGACTCGAGCACATGAGAAAAAGATGAGAGTTGCAGAAATAAGGATGTTAAAGTGGATGTGCGGACGTACGAGGATGGACAAAATAAGAAATGAGAGTATTAGAGAGAAAGTCGAAATTGCATTTATTAAAGAAAAACTCCGAGAGACACGTTTAAGATGATACGAACATTTACTTACAGCCAATAAATGCTCCAGTTAGGTGATGTGAAAGATCAATACACACATCAAACATCGAAGAGAAAGACTAAAAAGATTTGGTTAGCAACAATAAAACAAAATAAAATTTATTTAAGTATAGATAATATAGTAGGAGAAAAAGTCCAATGACGTAAAAGGATCCAAGATCCATGTAGCTGACCTCATCTAGTAGGATTAAGGCTTAGTTGTTGGATTTAGTCATGTATAAATGACTTCAATGGTATATGTTAGAATAGAATATTTATAAGAGTATTTTTGACTTTTTTGTATATCTTCTTTCCTATATAAAGGCCTAACTCGTGGCTCCTAAGATATGAGATTTTAGGTTTTACTTTGAACATGGTATCAGAGCCAAGTTAAAACCCTAATTTCTTTCCTCTACCCCGCGTCGTCTTTCTGCCGCGCCGTCTTTCTGCCTCTCAAGTTCTCCAGCGGCGACGGTCTTTCTGCCGTGCGTCTTTCTGCCTCGCGAGTTCTCCAGCGGCGACGGGCCTTTCTCTTCCGCAAGTTCTCCAGCAGCGATAGCCCTCCAGCGGCGACGGGCTGTCGACCTTTCTCTGCCTCCTCCTTCGGCCGTTTCGGAGAAGGGGGAGTCGCGGGGGGAGAGGGTCCGGAAGGGGGCTGTTTCGTGGACGCCGAGCTCCGCCTCGTCTCCACAATATCTTCGTCGCTTCAGGGCGAAGAGATCAAGGATTGAGCACGAACCCCAATCCTTCTCCCGTCTCTGCGTTCGATTGCTCTGCGCTTCGACCTGATCCCTCGCGGGAGAGGAGCCTCTGCCGTTGTTGGTTTTTCTGTTGCACAGAACCTTCGCCTCTACCTCGCTCTGTCATCAGCAGCCAACAAGCCTGACGCCGGAAGAAGCACTTCCAGCAGAAGCATGCGCAGTGCGGTTCACAGTTCTATTCATGGCTACATCTGGCGCCCCAAAGCCAGATACCTCAATCTTTACCAACCATATTACTGCACCCCTTTCTTCCGAGCAGTTGGATGGTAAAAATTATATCTCCTGGGCATCTCACATTGAACTTTGGCTTGTTGGACAGGGGTATGAGACACATCTCACTCAAACTGAAGAAGATGTTCAAGTCGCCGATCGTCCTCTGTGGAAGAAGGTTGACGCTCAGTTGTGTTGTATTATCCGAGCCACCATCCATCCATCTCTTAGGGATGTCTTCCGTACTCACAAAACCTGTAAAGCTGTGTGGACACAGACTCAACAACTCTTTACAAACACCTCTCGGCGACTCTATCAAGTTTGTGAAGATCTCATGACCATCCTCAGTGCTCATCAGATTAAGGATTCAATGTCAACTTATCTGGGTTCAGTCTCTAGCCTTTTTTGTGAATTCAATGAACTGCTCCCACCTGCGGCCAATCCTGCTGAAGAGCTTGAAAATCGGAAGAAATTTTTTATGTCTCTGGCTTTATATGGTCTGCCCACAGATTATTCTCATGTCCGTGATTAGATCCTGGGCAGCCCCATAGAAGCTACCATGGACAATACCTGGGCGACTCTTCTCCGTGTCCTGGCCAAAGTCTTGACGATGCCTTCTTTCGTTCCTGCCGACTCGTCAGCTTTGGTCTCTCGATACAAAGGACCTCCACCTCGCAAGGGTGGCAAAGGACGCCCTTGGTGTGATCATTGTCATCGATCGGGTCACACGATTGATAACTGCTGGAGTCTACATTGTCGTCCTTCTCGGGCTGCTCAGATCGTTCATAGTTCTGTTGCTTCTTCGGCTTCCACTTCACAGTTAACAACTGATTCGACTCCAACACCTTCCTATACTGACTTTCTGAAATGGTTTGAGGATCGTTAGGCTTCTGGTTCCACTGCTACCATTGCAGACGTTGGTACTTCCTTTGCTGGCATATCTCATTTTTCGGGTCCTTGGGTTCTTGATTCTGGGGCCACCGATCATATCACTGGTAATAAATCCCTTTTTTCCTCTCTCACTACTTCTGGTAATTTACCAATGGTCACTATGGCCAATGGTTCCCAAACTCGATCCCAGGGTATGGACATTGTTCATCCTTCTTCATCTCTTTCCATTCATAATGTTCTTTGTGTTCCCGGAGCTCCTTTTAATTTATTGTCGATAAGTCAACTTACTCGATCTCTCGATTGTGTCATTTCTTTTACTAACAAGTCTGTTTCCTTACAGGACCGGAGTACGGGGAGGATGATTGGCTTCGGATGTGAATCTCATGGCCTATATCGGCTTCAACAACCATCTTTTGTTGGTTCGGCGGCGGCATCTCCACTTCTTATTCATGCTCAGTTGGGACATTCAGGTTTTAATAAGTTGAAACAGTTACATCCTAGTCTTTCTCATTTAGAGTCTTTGTCTTGTGAGTCGTGTCAATTAGGTAAGCATGTTCGTAGTTCTTTTTCTCCTCACATTGAGAGTCAGGCTATGTCTCCTTTTGCTTTGGTTCATTCTGATGTTTGGGGTCCGAGTCGTGTTTCTTCTATAATGGGGTCAAGGTATTTTGTTACTTTTATAGACGATTTTTCCCGTTATACATGGTTATATCTAATGAAAGATCGTTCAGAGTTGTTTTCTATTTTTGAATCCTTTTTCCAAGAAATAAAAACTCAATTTGGTACTTCCCTTCGAACTTTGCAAAGTGATAATGCACGCGAGTATTTATCTACTCAGTTTCGTACCTTCTTGACATCTCATGGTGTGTTGCATCGCACGTCTTGCCCTCATACCCCTCAACAGAATGGGGTTGCAGAACGCAAGAATCATCTCTTTGAGACCACTCGGACTCTTCTTCTCTATTCTCATGTCCCTCATCAGTTTTGGGGTGATGCTGTACTTACTGCGTGTTATCTTATCAATCGCATGCCTTTATCCACTCTCCAGGGTAAAATACCTCATCAGGTACTTTATCCACATCAGTCTCTTTATCCTTTCCCACCTCGGGTCTTTGGTTCTGTATGTTTTGCTCATGCTCTTGATCCCGGCATTGACAAACTCTCTCCTCGATCTCATAAGTGTGTCTTCCTTGGGTACCCACGGTCTCAGAAAGGGTACAAGTGTTATTTTCCTACTCTTCGTCGGTACATCTCTGCTGATGTCACATTCTTTGACTCAGTTTCTTTTTTTGGGCCTTTCGCTTCACAGGCCGAGGTTTCTCCCTCTCCACCTGCACTAGTAACTATCTTTTGTCCTCTGGAGGCGCCTCTATCACCTCCAGCCTCATCTCCTCCTTTACAGGTTTATCAACGTCGTCCTCGTTCTGCTTTGCCGCCGACCAACATTGACACTGTCGTGGGCACATCCTTGGAGCCAAGTCCTTCGCCGTTTCCTCCGGTCCCATCTCCTGACTCTGATGTTCCTATTGCACTTCGAAAGGGTATGTGTTCCACTCGTAATCCTTCTCCTCACTATGTTTCTTTGAGCTATCATCGTCTTTCTCCATCCTATTATTATTGTCTGTCTTCCTTGTCGTCTGTTTCTCTTCCAAAGACTGCAGGTGATGCCTTTGCCCATCCAGGATGGAAACAGGCTATGCTTGATGAAATGAGTGCCTTACAGAGCAGTGGGACTTGGAACCTCGTTCCTTTATCTCCTGGGAAGTCAGTGGTTGGTTGTCGATGGGTGTTTACAGTGAAAGTTGGTGTAGATGGCACGGTTGATCGGCTTAAGGCTCGTCTCGTTGCTAAAGGCTATACTTAGGTATTTAGATTGGATTATGGAGACACTTTTTCTCCTGTTGCCAAGATGTCTTCTGTGCGTCTTTTCCTGTCTATTGCTGCAATTTGCCATTGGCCCCTTCATCAATTGGACATAAAAAATGTATTCTTACATGGTGACCTGCTCGAGGAAGTCTACATGGAGCAACCTCCGTGTTTTGTTGCTCAGGGGGAGTCTTTTGGACTTATGTCGCTTGCGAAAATCTTTATATAGTCTCAAGCAGTCACCCAGAGCATGGTTCAGTAGATTTAGTACCGTAATTCAACAGTTTGGCATGACTCGAAGCGAGGCTGATCATTCTGTCTTTTATCGCCACTCATCTACTGGTTGTATCTATGTAGTGGTTTATGTTGATGATATTGTCATTACAAGTAATGATCATCTTGGGATTTCACAAATAAAATATCTTTTCAAACATTTCTAGACAAAGGATCTCGGCAAACTCAAATATTTTCTAGGGATAGAAGTGACACAGTCTAAAGATGGGATCATTATATCTCAAAGGAAGTATGCAATGGATATTCTGGAAGAAACAGGAATGTTAAATTCAAAGACAGTCGACAATCCCATGGATCCTAATGTCAAGCTCCTACCAAATCAAGGGGAGCCTCTTTCAGATCCTGAACGGTACAAACGATTAGTAGGGAAACAAAGCTACCTTACTGTCACTCGTCCGGATATCTCATTTGCAGTAAGTGTAGTAAGTCAGTTTCTCAACTCTCCGTGCAAAGAACATTGGGATGCCGTGACTCGCATTATTCGATATATCAAGGGTGCACCGGAAAAGGGTCTTCTATATGAAGACAAAGGATATACTCAAGTTGTGGGGTATTTTGATACAGATTGGGCAGGATCTCCCTCTGATAGAAGATCTACTTCTGGATTTTGTATATTTGTCGGAGGTAATTTTGTTTTTTGGAAAAGTAAAAAACAGAATGTTGTGGCAAGATCCAGTGCAGAGGCAGAATATCGAGCTATGACTATAGTCAGTCAAGAACTTATATGGTTAAAACAGTTGCTTCAGGAACTAAGGTTTGGAGAGGTTACACAGATGTCACTCATATGTGATAACCAACCAGGCCACTATGCATATTGCCTCAAATCCAGTCTTTCATGAGAGGACAAAACATATTGAAGTTGACTGTCACTTTGTCAGAGAGAAAGTCATATCTGGAGAAATATCTACTAGTTTTCTCAACTCACATGATCAACTAGCAGATATATTCACTAAGTCACTTAGAGGTCTCCGAATTGACTACATATGTAACAAGCTTGGTGCATATGATCTATATTCTCCAGCTTGAGGGGGAGTGTTAGAATAGAATATTTATAAGGGTATTTTTGACTTCTTTGTATATCTTCTTTCCTATATAAAGGCCTAATTCGTGGCTCCCAAGATACGAAATTTTAGGTTTTACTTTGAACAGTATAAATATCAATATGTATAAATGTCATTAATGATATGAGCATGGTAGATCAATTAAGAAGTAAATCACTAGAGTTAGTGTTCTAATAACGCCATTTGATATATGTGCTAAAAGCCCCCCCAGTGGTAGAATACAACAATATAGTGCATCAGTAAATACTGACCATGGGTGATCACTCGCTACCGCACCAGTACTGTGGGCAGTCAATTAGATACTTTGGTACGAGGTTAGATTCAAAGTTTTCACGTTTTAGTTTTTTACTTAATCTGTTTATCATAATTATTTTATTCTGAGTTCACATTTTTTTAGTTAGTTTGACCGACCAACTTAATTCAACTTTTTAAAAAATCATGCTCATTTAATTAGGTATCATGGTAAGGTTAACAGATAAGAGCAATCTAAAAATGAAAATACAAGTATCCACATTTAGAACATCAAATGACATGGAAGGTCAAACAATCTAACGACGCGTATAATTGAAGAGTAATTAGAATATCCAATCTAATTTTTAAAATAATCTTTCCCATCTTAATCCCCATATGGAACCTATGTGAACATGAAATAACATCAATTATTTATCCTATTTAATTATTTTTAAATCCATTTCACTAGTTTAAATATTATTTTAATCCTTTTTCAAAAATAATTATGCAATTTCACATAATCTATTTTATCTGAATATATAACAAGTCGAAGGATAGAATTTACCCACTTCGATATACAACAAAAAGTTTTGAGTGTCACTAGGTCACCGAGTTTCACTTGAACTCATATCTACAAACACAATAAGAAAATAACTCAAAACTCGAAATAATATCCCATAATGATAATAACATGGACATTATCTAAGACTCAAAAGTCAATGTATCAAATTTTGATCTCGCTATCTCAATATATTCCCATGTTCCATATGACAACTATTATTATCGAATAACAAATTTATTATTCTCTATTCAAAACTAGACACCCAACCTAAAATTGAAATAAATACAACAAGAATAAAATCTTATCCTACAAGGTCGGCAAATTTTAAATCTAATAACATAAAATATATACTTCACAACTTTCTTTCGTTGGTACAAGACGCTTGAGTCAATTAAACCTATATAACGAATCTATGCGCTTACTAGTTGGATTTTATCCAAACCTAATTGGACTTCAACTTGATGACCAAATTCTTATTTTAACAATTCAGTTTGTTTATTTTATCAGTATAAAATTTTAGAAAATTTTATTTTTTCATTTATAAAAATCAATATTTAACATCCTCCCACTAAAAGAGCTAAATTTAAGTACTTGAGGAAAATTACCCGGTATCTTCTGGTGATTTCATCTTCATGCTCCCAAGTTGCTTCAAGATTGGAGTGGTACTTTCATCCAACCTTTACGAGGTGAATGCATTTGTTTCATAGTCAATGTTTCTTGCACTTCAATTATATGAACTCAGAATTTTTCGTATGTCACATTAGGCTGGAGTGGTAGCGTGAGATCCTCTAGGATGACGTCAGTGTTGGAATATACTTCCGCAACATAAAAACATGGAAGACATTATACACTTGCTAAGGTTGGGGGTTACACAAGTCGATATACAACTCTACCAATCTGCTCTAGAATTTGAAAAGGTCAAATAAATTTGGGAGCAACATTCCTTTTAAATCAAATCTTTTAACTCTTTTTATTGGTGAAACACGGAGAAATACATGATCACGCACATGGTTCGCAAGAACGGTTGCGGCAGTCATCGCAGACTCTATCGTTCCAATTCCAATATCATTTCACGGAATTGTCATGGTGCGGATTTCTAATAAAAAATAGAGAATTAGAAAGAGAATTAAATAATTGTATAAATTACATTAGTAATAAAATATAAATACATGAAGCCTCAAAAAGTAATACATCAATATATAATTATCATACAATAATAACATTTTGAAAAAAATATAATGAAAATTATACCTTATCAAAGTTGATACCACGAAGAGTGATGGGGAGGAACCAATTCTTCATTATATGCTCATTGAGTATTATGTTGATTAAATTGATCTTCAACATACGAGTATCGATATAAATTAGCATAAAAACGTGTATATAGATATTCATTTGATTGAGTTGATGAAAAATTTTCAAAATTAGATGATTGACTTTGTAATAATGAGAACACATTAAGCAGTTAATGATGTGCTAACAATTCGAGGATGTGCCTAAAACACTAAATAAAATAATAAGAATAAATGATAGACAATCATATCCTAATTCTTCACATAAAAAATCACATTAGTTTTTTCTAACTGACAACTTGGTTACAATCATGCTTATATGTTTTTGAACCACATAAAAATAAATAATTCTTTATAACTTAGTAGATTAGACCAAAAAATTTGAAACCTACCTTAATCAAGATTGTTGGCCAAATATGTTGGAAATGATGATAAAAGAAATCAAACGAATGAGCTATGAACGTAAGCCAAAAATGAGTATGTTCAAATTTCAATATGTTTATGTATGATAGATCGGTAGTCTTGCATTATTTGCAAAATGTTGAAGAAAAGAAGACAATGATACGATGCACGTATCACATGTCTTTTTTCTTTGAATACAACCAAAACATTGAAAAAAATCAATGCAAAGTCAAATTTGCCTTAAATGCAAACAAAATAGTAAAAAAAAAATCCAAGGTCTGTTCCATGTCGTTCCGTTCCATGTCTTTTTTTTTTTGCCGTTATAATGTCCAAGAAGGTTGTGCCATAGCAACTAATGTTATTTATGGGAAATTTGACACCACATGAGGCGCTATCTTGCTTGAACGCCCGTTTTGGTAGTTCCACATTCGTTCCAATGAACCATCATCACACACCAACATCCTCCGTTTTGCAATGTTCTAAATGTCAACTGAGACGACCGCTTAAATGGCGCCTAGGTGGGAAGCAGGTATCAACCTTAGCGCCTTTGCCTTAGGCGGTGCTTTAGGCGGTCAAAGATGAGGTGAGATTTGTGGGCGTGCGAGGCAGCGCGTGAGGTGGTGCGCGAGGTGGTGGGACAACAAAATTTGAAAAACCCAACTCTCTTGCAAAACATAAATAACTCCACAACCCAAGTCACCCACAACTCACCTCTTTTCGCTTCGAATCACCGCTGCGGCTACTCCACTAGGTTAGCTTTTATATATTTCTAGTTATGGATTGAAATCTGAAGTTGTAGCTGTTTCGCCAGATACATTCGTTCCGCTCGTGGACCGACAGTGGCACGAGCATGCTTGTGGTGTTGGTGTGCCGCAATACGTTTGAACGCGTCGCCTAGGCCCAACAACCAGTCCAGATGCGTCACTTGGCTCGGCGACGAGTTCGGACGCGTCACCCAAGCCCGGTGATGGGCGCGAATGCGTTACCCGAACCCGACGACAGTTACTTTGGCTTGGTTGCGGTCTCGGCGATGTGTCACGTACTCATCGTGCGGTCAAGGAGACGCGTCAAACTCATTGTGCTTGCCAAAACAATGATAAGAGGGTCAAAGTTAGGTTTTTAACTTGGGGTTTAATTAAATAACTTTAGGTTAAATAACTCCTAGTTATGATTGAGATAGTTTAAATAGATTTAATTAAAGCCTAATAAAATTATCCCATTAATTTAAGATATATATATATATATATATATATAATTAATTAATGGGATAATTTTATTAGGCTTTAATTAAGTCTATTTAAATATTTAGATTAAAATTTTTATTTTTAGTTAATATATTTTATATTTAAAACAATATCAAACTAATATTGACATGATACGGTACCGAAATTGTATTATTAAAGATTAACGGTGGAAAATGAGAAATAACCGGAGGTGGAATTGAAGTGAAAGTCTAGTGATATTGTTTGGGATAATAGAGTGTTGTATTGCAAAGAAAAAAGTGATTGGATCGCATGTAAATCGTGTAAGAGGCTTGTTAAGATAGTAGTTTATCGGATGAAGCATTATATTATGGGTATTGTAGGACAAGTTGAAGCATGTCTTAAAGCATCCGATGAAGATAAAAAAGAGTAAGAGTTTATCTTGAAAATAGTAATAATAAGAAGCGAGAAAGGGTGGAAGAAGTAAAAGAAGAGAGGGCAGAAGTAAATATAGGTGTTCATATAGTGGACGATGATTGTCAAGTGGAGGAAGATTCTTCTAAAAGAAAGTCAAAGCACCTCGAGCTTATTGATAAGTGGATATCCGTAATCGATTCAACAAAGCAAGACAACATAACATAAATGATTCATTGAAGTTAAAGTTTACAATTGATGTGCATGAGTACCTTGCAAGATGGATTTATTAGGCATGAATTCCTTTTCATGCAATTTGCAATCAATGCTTTAGACAATTTATAGAGGCATTTGGCTCGGGTTACAAACTTTCAAGTCAATATCTTCTAAGAGAGCCATTTTTGAAATAAGAAGTTGAGAGGACCAAATTATCTCTAAAAATGCATGAAGAAAAATGTACGAAACATGGAAGTTTAATTATGACTGATGCATGGACGGATCGCAAGAGGAGAAGCATTATGAGTTTATGTGTTAATTGCAACTAGACACTTCATTCCTTGGTTCTATTGAAGATTCTATGGAGGCACACACGGGGTTTACATCTTCAAGTTTTTAGAAAAATACATAATTGAAATTGACCCTCAACATGCTGTTCAATTAGTGACGGACAATCCGACAAATAATGACGGCGACGAATTGTTGAAGGTTACACAACCTTAAATTTTTTGGACCTCTTGTGCGACTCATACAATCAACCTCATGCTTGAAGCACTTGGAAAGCTACCGAAATCTGGCAGAACGAATGAGAAAACAAAGGCCCTAACAATACCCAGGATGCTAGATTTGCTATTTTTAACCTTGGAAAGTCTCAAAGACAAGAACGATTAATTGAGACTTATGTTTACATCAAAGAAGTGGAGCAAAACAAAATTAAGGAGTAGCGTGAAAGGGAAAGCGACAGTAACAAGTATTTCTTTTTGGAATGGTGTTTCTTTGGCTTTGAATGTTTTCACCCCTTTAATCTTTTTATTGGGCCCACTTAAACAAGTCAAGGAAGAGATTAGAAAGACTTTCAACAAAGAAGAAAATGTCACCCCTATTTTGAAGATTATTGATGAGAAGTCTAAGGGTTGACTTGATAGTTTTTTGCATTATGCCGCTTATTTGTTGAATCCGATTTTTTACTTCAAAGATCCAAGGATATAAAATTACACATGTTATGAATGAGTTCTTGAATTGCGTTGAGGGAATTTTTCCTACCGACAAGGATATGCAATCCACCATTTCTAATGATGAATTGTTGAAGTATAAAAGTACATCCGAAAACTTTGGAAGAAAATGGCAATCGCGACATATGAGAAGGTGATTGTGTACCATGACTTTGATCTTGGTACATCTCTTTCTTTATATTTATTCACTAACACACGTCTCTTTTACCTATTTTTTGATTTATTATTTTCTGATTCTTTATATTTTTTAAGTTGGATGATGGTCTAATTATGGTGGTGACACGTCAAATTTTAAAAAAAATGACAATGAGATTTCTCTCTGAGATTTGCTTCTATCCTCAAGCTAGTAAAGTTCAAGGTTGGCTTGTTGATGTTGGTGATGAAGATGAGGTCGAGCCGGGTTCGGGATTTATTTGGAAAATGGTGGCGATGCCTCGGGAGCGTATGAAGTGCTACAACCAAGGAGTGCAAGGAACATCCTCATTATAGAACTTGATGAGGATTTAGATATATCGGAGGAGAATGACGATGTTGATTTTGAGTCCAATGATGAAAAAATTATGGATGTAGTTGATGGTGCATGTGTAAATGATTTAGAAGATTAGTTATGTTTAGTCTAATCTTTGTCTACATGTAATTTTAAACTTAGATTTTTGGTAAAAGTAATAATATTACTTTTTTAGTATTAATATGGTGATAAATTTTTATTAATTATTTTGTTGGTTGTATTTATATATTCATTTGTACTTTATATAAATTATATTGTATTAAGCTTATTGATACATAAATATCATAAAGATAAATAATTATTTATAATATTATGTATAAAAATAGTAAAAAAATTTCAACCGCTACTGCATTTACAACACTACTTTTTGTTTGTTGACTTTGAGCAGTCAACAATCTTTGTCTAATAATTCATACTAGTTCAGAATTTGGTTGAATACTCTATCAGCTCAAGAGTTGATGCTCTCCAACCTCCTCCCATGAGGTAGGAGAAATACATGCTCTATCATAGTGTCTTAAATGATGGTATTTGGATAGTAGACCAATAACTATTATTATATGCAAACTTTATCAAATGTACGCGATCCTCCTAACTATAAGTGAAATCTAATGTACATATCTTATTGGAGATCCTACAAAGCCTAGATGCTCTCTAACTTAGTTTGAGAGTGAAAAAGAAGTGCTAAAGTGAAGTTCAATACCCAATGCCTTTTGAAAACTGCAAGAATCATAAAGTGAAAGGCGGGTCTCGATCGGAAATGATACCAAGGGGAATACCATAGAGTCCGGTGATCTCTTTGCAATATAACTCTGCTAGATGGTCTAAAGAGTCTGTCTTACAGATTGGTAGGAAATAAGTTGATTTGGTCAATTGATCGATGATCACCCAAATCGAATCATTTCTCCCCGAATCCTCACTAATTTTGTGGCAGAGTCCATAATAATATGCTCTCATTTCTATTTGGCACTACGATCTTGTAAAATAACCTTGGTATATTGGTCTCTTTGATTGCACAGGCTCTATTTGTTGAGTGAATTAAGGAAAATTAGATGGGAGATCGATATCTCAGATTTATAGCTAGTGAGTTAGAGTTAGACCCGAAATTAGAATTTTCTCGTGATGTGGATGATCCATTCATGAACATTTGCACGAATTCAACATTGGCGGACAACCTAACGCAACCCCTCACCCTTTCTCATTAGAGCTTGGGATCGGCTATGGCGGGCTTAAGATAGGATATGATGAGTTATTTGAAACTAAGAACTTTAAATATTCAAGATCATTTTTATAAAATAATAGAGGGATTGAGAGAGATATCTTACCTATAATACAAGTACGATAATTGAAATGGAGAACATTAGGTGTTCTATGTGATCGTAAAGTTAAATGAAAGTTATATAAAGCGGTTGTTAGATCTGCTATGTTATATGGAGCTGAATGTTGGACTATGATTCAAACACATGAGTAGAAGATGAGAGTTGCATAGATGAGGATGTTAATGTGGATGTGTGGATATACATGATGAACAGATTAAGAAATGAGAACACTAGAGAGAAAATTGGAGTTTTATCTATTAAGGGAAAACTCGAGAGATACTTTTAAGATGGTACAAACATGTACTTGGACGACCAATAAATTCTCTAGTTAGGTGATGTGAAACTATGACAAATATGCACATCAAATGAGGAAGACTAAAAAAAACTTGATTAATAATAATAAAATAATATAGAATTTATTTAAATATAGGGGATAGAGTCCAATGGCATAGAAGAATTCATATAAGCCGATTCTATCTAATAGGATAAGACTTGGTCGTGGATTAATCTCTTTGGTTTTGGTTATGAGGCAGGTTGTGCGTTTCTAAGATACACCCGATTAAGAAAAATCTCCTTTGAGAAGCACATTAATCGAAATTTACAGTCCATAGTCCATTCTGGTGGTAATCGAATGTATCGAAATTTGAAGTGGTCTTATTGGTTTAAGGGTATGAAAAGAGATATTGCAGAATTGCTTAACTTGATATTTAGTTTGCCAACAAATTAAGGTAGAATACTAAAAACAAGTCGGTTTATTTCAAAAGATCGCATTGCCAGAATAGAAATAGGAGCACATACCAATGATTGAAATATCGTTCCGTGCTAGGTGGCACATACGATTTTTACCGTTTCAACAAGGGAACAAAATCGTCACAACAAGCGCGATAATTTCACATGCATCACACAGGAGGAATCAAGCGTGATAGAAGGAATTGCGACAGACGCGTCAAATCAATTTCTTCTGTCAATCGATTAATAAAAAACCCGTTATATAATGTAGGGGAGGTTGCGACAAAGGTAATCGGCTAGCAATCAGTAGGAGGTAGCGACGAGACGACAACGAGGCGACCACTCTCCGAATAGGTATGATTTCAATATGAGCATAAAGTGAGCGAAGGCGTCGCGGAGATGTCATGGGATGCCTCCGGCGCCTCTGGAAGCATCGCAGGACCAAGGTGTCCTGGAGGTGCCTCTGACCCCTCTTCGCAAAGGCCCAAGATGCCCCGGACGCCTCTGACCACGCTTTGCACAAGCAAAATTTTGAGAATCTTTACGAGCATTGAAGAAGAATATTGATGGAGAATTGATGTCTTGAGGTCCGATCTCGAGGTTCTTTTATATGCCTTGATCGATAGACCAATAAACCTCTTTCGATCGACTGGACTTGGTCATACCTGATCTCCATGGTCAAGTTCAGCGTGATTTGAATCAAGCGACGTGATCTCGTCGTGATCATGTTTATCGGTCAACCAGAACCTTTTTGGTCGACAGAACCAAGCCATGTCACCGATTCGAGTCCGAACCTAGTCAACTGAACCCATTTAAACCCAATCGGTTTTTCAATCTATCAAACCCATTCGGTCTATCGAATTGATTTTTCAATCTACCGAACCAACTGTTCATTGACCGGATTGGTACGGTCCAGTTCGACCTTGGTCAAGTCCGATTCACTTTGGATTTCTTTCAGCTTCATCCGGTTTTGTTTGTCTGTTTTTTGTTTTGCTTTCAATTCTAGGTTCTTGCAAAACACAAGCAAACATATAAGTCTAATCTTGTAAGCTTACCTGACTTACTAGGCTTATCTTTTGCTTAGAATTTACTCATCTAAGACTTCTCACCACCTAGGGCTTACTCTCCCAAGATTTTTCTTTGTCAAGCTTCTGATCATCCTTGACCTGCTTGAACTTGTCACTTGTCAGACATTCGGTCATCCTCGACCTGCTTGGACTTGCCACTTGCTACTTGCCACTTGCCAGACATCCGTTCATAGGTGACTTTCATAGGTGACCGCCCCTTGTAAAACATTCGATCATCCTTGACCTGCTTGGACTTTTGTTAGTCATCCGGTCAATCTTAACTCGACTAGAGTTTTTTTTAAACTCACTTTCAAACATATAGTCCTATTTAGATCAACTCTTGATCAAAATTTGACGAGACATTGGCATATTGTCAAATATTAAAACCTTGGATGTTGATTGCACCAACTTGTAAAGTCTCTAAACTTAAAGGATGATTTACAATATGGCGATTAGATCTCATATGTTCTATGAAGTTGAATATTGGGATATAAAACTAGTATATGGGCGGGATAAGAAATAAGAACATTAGAGAAAAATCGGTGACAAAGGAAATCTCAAAGAAACAGATTTAAGAAGATATAGACATGTACTTAGGTGACCAATAAATTTTCCAGTTAGACAATGTGAGATCATGACAAATACACATGGTTATCAAGGAAGAGGGAGACTAAAGATGACTAAGCAACGAAAATAGGATAAAATTTATTTAAATATAGATGATTATACAGTAGAAAATTATGCTTAATGACGTAAGAGGATCCATATAGTCAGCCCCACTTAGTGGGATAAAAGCTTAGTAGTTGTTGTTGTATTATTTTTTAGTTGTTACATGCATTTCAATTCACTTAGATACACACCAAATAGTACTTTGTTTCTGAAGATGTGCACCACTTGTGTGTGGATCTGCAGAGTGTAAAGCATTAGAATATGATGTCTAGGAAAGAGATTGTACATTTTATTCTTAGAAAAGATGAGTGCAGAAGATTTCTATAAACAAAAGACAAAATGGTTGGTATCACAGTATTATTTTCCTAAAACATGATCTAGCCAAGTATAGAGAGAATATATTGCTGGAATATGTTATGATTGGACTGGAATATGTCATGCATGGAATTCACAGATGTTATTATGATAATATTATGGTGCTATACGTTTAGTCCAAGGTTATTTTTACATATTTATTCTTAAACAATAAATTTTGCATTGTAGAGCCACAAGGACTTCTCAGGCGATCACATCAATGCATTTGTTTGTGACCTTACAATACATAATCTCAGTGAGATAATAGCACCTGCTTCAGTGGACATTGTAACCATGGTAAGTGAATATTGGCTCTAAAGGCTTTTGTATAATAATTCTTTGGAGATGCTACTCTCTTTCTTTTGTTGTTAATATTCAAATTTGTTTATCTTTCCTTAAGATTTCTGATTTAGGATTCCTCTAGCAGCCAAACTTCTGACACCTTAAATAGATTTTTGTGCTTTCTGCAGTTTCTCCTGAAAAGATGCCTTTGGTGTTAGACAATCTCAGGAGGGTTCTTAAAGTAAGTTTTTTTTTCTGAGTTGGTCATGTTGAAAGAACAAAGATTATTCCATCACAGTCCTTGATCACCTCTAACTTCCTGCATCACTTATTTGCAGCCAAATGGCCTTGTACTCTTCCGTGATTATGCAACTGGTGATCTTGCACAGGTAAGTCAATGTTAATACTTAACTATAGTATGTGCATTCATTTTTTTAAAAGAAAAATTGTTGTGGATTATACTATTTAGCATTTATAAGCACTTTTTTCACATTAAAGAAAATTATGAAAACATATTTGAGGAAATTATTTAGGTCAATCTAGATAGCCTAGGATGGAACCCATCACATTATTGCTCGACATAAAAACTGACTGGAAAATATTTTCCAAGATATTTTAAAGATCTATTGTTTAATAAAATACAAAGTATATTCTTAAGTATGGAAAACCATATCCAGTTAGAAATTTACACAAACCTTCTTCTATTGTTTCATAAATGGAATTAGGTTAGCTCCCACGGGCCGGCGATACTGAGCTATTTGGGAAGAGCAATATCATCTTTTGCTTCAATAAATGGAATTAGGTTTATGAAAGACATATTGTTACTCTTTACTTAAATAGAGAAAGCCTATTATAAAGCCATAAAGATTAAATACCACGTCAAGCATAGGAAGTCTTTCATGTAGCTCCAGATTGTAAATACTACCATGAGCATGAAATTTCACAAACAAAAAGCATGCAACACAAGTGGAAAAAAAAGAAAATATTCAAAAGTTGAACCGACTTCAAGACAACCTGCAACATCTCTACCCCACTTAAAATCAACGAACCCTTGACTAAATTGTCTAACTTAACTCCACCAAGTTTTATGATGGCTTAGTTTCTTTAAGAGGCTTCTCTAACCTAAAGGCAACCAAGATCAGTATCTCCTCTAGTGATCCTTTTGAGGATCACTAGATTTGAACTTAGAAGAATTTCTTTACGACTTACCCTAAGAACATGATATTTGTGAGCAAGCTCAATACTCATAAGCTTGAGCACTAATGAATTTGACTTGCTAACCTTCATAAAATTCGTGAATAATTCATGAATAGTTTTTTTTTGTTAACTTGTATAAAGATAGATTATGCTCTTATTTTTAATTTTATAGTCAAATACATAAAACATTATAATGCAAATCTTATAAATTTTTTAATTTCATATTATTTATAATATGTTAAAATTGTGAGATTTGCATATTTTAACTAAATACAGTAATATCTTGTGTTGAACTTTCTAAAAAGCTCGAGCTTGATTATGGATTTGAACTTTTAAAATTTTTAATAAACAAGTTTAAACTAGTTCTTCAAGACAAATTAGCAAACTTAAATGCTGATTTTGGCTTGGCTTATTTACAATCCTACCTTGTAAAGGCCTCAATAAGAATGTCTTACGCTTCACACTGCCTGACTGGAAGAGTAAATTGAACAAAATAAGCATAATGAAATAAGAATGTAAAACAACTTTACAATTAATTAACTTGTTGATCCTTTCATTGATTTATATCCTTTTGTAATCTATATAAGATTATTATAGAGCATATGATAATATAATAAATTATTCTCGTGCATTCATTTCACTCAATTTGTTTTGTAGAAAAGGACCTTGCCCACTTTATTGAGTTGTATTGTACTAAAATTTAATTTTAATGCTTGGTTATTTGACTTGTCAACTTATTTAAATAATAGTTTGATTTCCAAACTAGAGGATTTGCTATCTCATCGGGGACATTTGAGCCTCTACGTTTTCTGATGTTGACTATTCTTTCAGTCTTTATGTCTATGGTCTCATCACTAATACTTGAATTTCAAACACTAGGATAACAATGGATTTGCAAAGAGAGTTCTTGGAAATCATAATGTTTATTTTCTTATTATAAGGCACGACCAAAACTTAGTTGCTCAAGAATGAAGAAATCGATGAAATACAATTATTCCTAACTCATTGAAAGGGATGATCAAACAGAAGGGTGATGCTTTAAAAACCTTTCTTGAAGGTTAAAACTAATGCTTTTACAACAATTTCTTTTCCATTCAAAAGAATGTCCAATTTGAAGCATAAATTGTAGATGTTGACAACTCATCTTGAGGTGACTTCTTCTTGGTAGAAGGGAGAACGACGCAATTCAACTTAGAAAATTTTAAATTGGAAATTTTATAGGTTTTAGAAGTTGGGGCTTTATTTTGGTTGTCATAGAAATTATGTGATTTTAATTATTATTTTGGAGAATAAGTTATTTGTAGAATAGGTCCACGTTTGGTTAAATTATTTTAGAAATCAAATAATTTTTACTGTGATTTTGAGGAGAATTATTCATGATGATTGGAGTCTTTAAGAGATATCCCGATCCCTCTTGTTTTCTTATCTTCCAGTTACGGAATTTGTTTAATCCTCTTTCTGAATTTTGATTCTTCATGTGAGATTGTGTATCTCAGTGCTGCATCACATGCTTGAATGGTGTAACAGTCTGTTGTTTCTTCATCAGGGAATGACTGGAGAAGTTTTTTCTTTTTTGATTTTTTAAGTTATGTAATCAATAAGCCAACCCCACCTAGTGGGAAAAGGCTTGGTTGTTGTTGTAAGTTATGTAATCAATACTATCGTACAGGAAAGGCTGATTTCCAAGGAGCAGGAGATCAGCGAGAACTTTTTTGTCAGAGGTGATGGAACAGTGAGTTGTACAATTCAATTTTTACATCTACTTGACAGTCTCGATTTCTTTTTTATTACTAACACTATTTACAACAGCGTGCTTATTATTTTACCAACAAGTTCCTGGTAAGCCTGTTCCAGCAGAGTGGGTTCAATGTGGTCAATGTTCGTATCTGCAATAAGCAAGTGATGAACCGTTCACAGGAACTAGTAATGAATAGGTAGGGATTAGAGTCTATTTTGCTATGCATCAAGAAGGAATATTTCTGTGGTTATTGTATTCAAGTTCTTTTGTGCATCATTAAATTGTGATAATGTTTGTTCTTAAAGCTATATGCCTCTGCACCAGTGGTAGTTTTTTATTGAAGTTGGATGATCTTAATGGTTATTTGTCTAATGAGTTTCATGAGATGTCCATTCAGGATACATGTTCAATAGTGATTTTCTATAGAAATCTTGTTCAAGCGTTGCAATGATAGAAACAAATATTTTTTACCATGATACCGTGTTCTAGTTTATATTCATTAATCTTTGGCTGCATGACCTATTAATTAGATGAGGAATTAACCATTAACTCCATTTATCTTTGTCTTTTGATCATGTGCAACTTTTTGTTTTTTATTTTCTATCTCCCTCTCTTTTGGAGTAACTATTAGTTTGGTATTAGTTTGGCGGATTATATAATCGTCTACTGATTTATTTTTCTACAAATTTCAATCACATCCGTTTAAAAGTTTTTTTCCTAGTGGGTTTCTTTAATTTCATATTAATTCAATGTTTTTACTTCTTGGAAGACTAGTCCCATTTAGAATAATACTGTTACTGCTTATCTTCAGTCTGTTTTAATTGCACAACTTTGTGATCCTTGTACCAGGAGATGGATTCAAGCTGTCTTCTCCAATAAACCTACTGAACAAAACAATGAACCCATCATTCATAATTATTCTAACAATTATGGCGATGCTGAGGTTGACATATCTGGCAGTGTCGCTGATCTGTTTTGTTTGTCATCATCTGCTGATGAGGTAATTCTCAACACTCTGGTGGACTTGGAAACTAGTGAAACCTAATTTCACGAGCCAGCAAAGTCTTTTTACAAATAACTGTATACCTTTTACCACTTGGTGAAACTATTTCAATGCAAGAAACAGGTTATCAAGATTGAAGTTAAAGGCTGCAGCTTCAGGATAAAAGCACTGACGAAAGAATACCAACATACTTGCAAATCCACGGGGCTCATGTTGTGGGAATCAGCTCGTCTAATGTGCAACATAATTGCAGAAAACCCTTCAATTATTGTAGGAAAGAGGATGCTGGAATTGGGTTGCGGTTCTGCTGGTATCTGCTCAATGATTGCTGCTCAGCATGCAGAAGTGGTAGTTTCTACCGATGGGGATACAGAAGCTCTTAGTCTCCTAAGAGAGAACATTTCCACAAACTTGCCGAAGAATTTGCTTAATAAAATTGTTATTAATAGATTGATCTGGGGGAACATGGAGGATGTTCAAGCCATCAAGGATTTTGGTTGCTATGACAGAGGTTTCGATATAATAATAGGAACTGATGTAACTTACAGTTATGGTGCTATTTCACCTCTGTTCGAGACTGCAAGAGAGCTGATATGTAGCCAGGAAAATGATAATCACAAACCAGCTCTTGTCCTATGCCACATTGAGAGAAGAATCAATGAAGACTCAATAGTTTCTACTGCATCAACCTTTGGTTTTAAGCTTGTTGATAGGTGGGTGAATGGCATCCATTCAAGTGATGGTATCATAAGATCTTGGTTCTCGGAAGGTGATAATTACATGAGCTTTTTCAGAAACACGCCCTTGACTATCTTGTATTTTCATTCCTGAGAGACAATTTTGACTGCTTTATGAATCATTCATTAAATGGTGAGTTTTTAGGATACAAGTCATTTCATTTTCATTGATATCAATTTTTTATTGTTTTGATATGTAATCTATTTTCACAATAGCAGGCTCTCTAATTGTCATGATGGTAGTACAAGTTGAGACGAGACAACACGAAGCAAAGTCCGTTTGGTTTTAATGAAAAATGTTGACTGAAGAGAAGATTCAAGCCCATGATTTTATGAGGGAGATCAGGTTCATATTGTTATTTTGTCATTGTTTATTTCTTTATTCTCAATGTTACGTGATGGAAATGACTAAATTTGATTGGCATATTTTCCCCTGATAAAATCTTCTAATGATTTGAATTGGACTTATAAAATTATTCAGGCCTATAAATAAATTGGCCCAACAGATATTCCAACTCTGAACAAAGCATGATATCCACTATGAGTTTTGCAATACCATATCATAGTTTTGTGATACCACATCTTTCTGAAATTTGTTTTTTTTAATCATTCAAAAACCTGAGGTTAATCCATTATTTTAACCAGCCATGCTATTACAAAACTGAACTGTAGTTCCCTTCAGTTCGCCATGCCATGTGTGTGCCTGCTCCACACTCTGCATCACCTTCATATGTGCTGCCAATCATGACGGTGTGGAGCGAAAGCATGTAGAGCAAATGTGTGAAGGCTAGAATTATGATGAACGCCTCTAGAAGTCTGAGCTAACACCTTCGTGTGTTCCCGGAAATTGTTTTGCATGAAGAATTTGGTTACATATGTATACCGCATGGAATAAATGGAGATAGGAGAAACTAAAGAATAATGTGTAGATTTTTGAGGATGGTTCATGGGATCAAATGAATCTATCGCAATTGACTAGCTCAGTTGGATGCATGCTCGATGAGTTTGAACCAAGGATGTGGATCAGATGATACCAAGGGTGCCGGAGAGGAGCATAACTATAAAGTTCCTTGTTCTAATAGTGTTGACTTCAACTCAAAGAACATAGTTTCAACTCACTTTCATGTCTATCACTACCTAATTCCATATGGAGGCAGTGTGCATACTACAATACATTTCTCATGTTTAATGGATGAAACCATCTTGAGAACCTTCTCAAGGACAAAGTTGGTAATTACACAGCTCACAACACCCAAGTTATTGAAGCTCGTGCGTTGAGGGACAAACTCAACAAAATCTTTCTACAATAGTCTGGTGCATTGTCATCAATGAGCTTGTAAAACTTGTGCTAAAGAGGTTGTTATAATGGGCACCTCTTAGTATAGGTGCCCATAATAACACCAAGATTAACATAGAAGGAAGAAAACGACTTGTGTAGGTGTCGGGAAAAAGAGGCAAATTTGGATAAATTCAATACTATAATCGGAACTGAAATTCCCTATTGTATATCATTCTACTTCTTTTCCTCTTCTTCTCTACGACTCTCATTTTCTTATGAGCTTCCTATTCGCAATCCCTCAAAAAAAAAAAAACAAAGGCATTGTTTCATCGAGAGTTATATTGGTATCTTGTGAATTGAAGCATATAGTAAGTTTTGGATAGAAAAAATGGAAATAGAGTTTTTATTCCTAAAATTATATTTTGTGTATAGTTGTGCAGGAGCACTTAGAATTCTAGATTCATTGATATATAGGGATAGATAAGAGGATTCAAATAGACTCGATCATGGTTCGGAATCGACGGTTCCAAGAATGTCGATCCTTAATCGTCCAAGGTGATTACGGTTCATGGTTCTCAATGGTTAAAAATTATTATTATTTATTTAAAAAATAGTTTTAAATTTATAAATTTATAAAAATTAAAAAGATAAAAAAGGTACTTAAATTTATTTAAGTTATCTATGTATCCCTTTAGGATAGAGAGGAATCAAAGCCCACGTAATTTGCTAAACTTTTTACCCTTATTGTCTTACGAAGTGACATCACTCATTTTCATTTTTCGTTTCCATAGTATAGTTCCTTCGGTACAAAGTCTTCTATCTCGTTATCTTAAAGTTACATTCTTTGTATTTTTTGCAGCTCATTTAATCATCAAGTAATACTTGTGCTTCCAAACAGTCAGGAGACAAAGTAAATCGTCTTTCATCAAATATATTAGTTTTAAAACTAAGCATCTATTCTATAGCAAGCATCTGTTGATACCACCGTAGTTTTTTTTTTTTTTATGATGGAGAGGTTGAGTTTTATGCGACTACCACTGTAGAATATTGATATATGGCTCACTATATCTTTCACCAAAATATAAAAAAAAAAATCATAAAATAACTCTCAAGTTTCTATTTAGAACTTGAGGATCCTCGAACATTTCGTTTGATCTTTAATAAAAGTTATGCTTTTGTTATTTTTAAATTACTATTGCTATTGCTATTTTATATTTTGGATATATTAGTTTTTAATTCATATTTTATATTAGATCTTTATAAATATTATATAAATTATTTCTAGTATTTTTGTATAATATTAGCAAGATTGGGAGAGGAAAAATATTTAAATGGAATTAAATCATAATACCGAACTAGTATTTCATGCAAAATCTTTAATTTAAGTTTATGGTCTAAGCAAATGCAACTAAATAAATATAAAAAATATGATAAAAATATTTTTCTTTTCATTACTAATACAAAATGAGATAAAAAAATCATTTGTAACATATTTATTATTTAAAATTAAAGTTATACTACAAAACTTCATCATAAGTAAATGAGAAGTAGGAAAATTATTATCATTTAATATTTTTAAAATTTCATAAATATACATTCAATTTGGTGTAAAAATAAATATATGTTAGTATTTTTATCATTTTGTGTTAAAAAAATATAATAATTTTTTATATTGAAATGAATCTTATAATAATTGATACGTTGAATTTCAATGTGTTGGTAGATCACGTGTAAATTTTTTGTCTTATTTCATTAATTTTATAAAGTCCACCCCATTATTTGATTATATTAGGATGTGACCATAAATAAAATACTCTGAGTCTATGGTACGATGGTAAAAAATGAGACGGACTCCTTAGGCAACGAGGGCTTAAATCTCATCGAGGCCATATCACATCTAGGCAGTTTAAAAAACTTGTGACATTGGGTCGTCCGCTAAGACCCATTCATACTTCTCGATTTATCTTGATAGTTGGTGGGAAACGTCCCTGGGCTAGGCCGGTCACCTCTAGGATTAGTCGAATCGTAAGAGCGAGATACTTGGATTACAAAAAAAAAAAAAAAAATAGTATACAACCATAAATAAGAAATAGCAATTTTAATTGATTTAATTTATTTTTCTAAATTTTTTTAATTCATCTTGAACACATAAATTTAAAACATTACATGTAGTGAATATGAAAAAATAAATCACTAATAGTAGATTGACAAATAACTTCATCAATACTTACAACATTAAAATGAACATTATCAAATGATATTGAAAATATTTTAGAAGTTAATCTATATTTTTATAAAATTAAACATAATAATTGAGAGATATTGTGAGCAATGTGTGTTTCATTAACAACTCAATATGTTAATAAATGTTTTTGAATTGTCCAGGAGTTATCGATATAATGACAATTCACATCCATATATGAATGAGTTTATCAATCGTCACTCTAAATATCAGAAACATAAATAAATTTTATTATTTAATTTATTAATTTCTTTAATTAAATTTGGTAAGTGTAGTTCAGGAACAAGTTTAACAGATGGGTTAAGTGATTCTCAATAAAAATCTTGAAATGTGCTTTTTGATCAAAACTAAAAGAAAGATATTTGATAGAAATAAATTTAGCTAATAATTCTCTTAATTTATTATTAGAATATTTAAATAAACATGAATCAGTACCTCCACTAGTTGATGTAAATATGGACGATTACATTTAAGAATATGACTCCAAATTTCGTTAGACACTTCGTTTCAACGTGTCACTTCAATAACCCACAATCGTCGCTTGATTGGAATTTATAGATTTTGTAATATTTATATTTTGCACGTAATTCTCCCGGCGGGAAAATATTTTTTTTCAAAATATTTAGTAAAAATAAACGATTTTAAAGATGTATTTCGAATCCTAGGAGTTTTGATACTTGTGTCTTGAACATTGGAAGTTACACTAATGAACTCCGGATTTTTGATATCCAACTGGCATAAAATCTGATTTTTCTGCCAATGTTGTAGGGGATTTTCCCCAATTATACCCTGATCCTTTAGTTTTCGTAAGAGAGGCTTAAACTTTTGTTCAAATGATAGGTTTCTTTTTTTGACTGATATATGAACCATCTCCTTTATTTGAATGTATTCTTCCTCTTCTGATTCCAGTTCTTCAATAGCTGTATTCACAGAGGGTCATGTATTGATAGTTGTTAGATTCTTGTAAAAGGTTACCGTGTTTCCTTCAATCTTTAGTCCTCCATGCATAGCTCTTATGAAGTTGCATCCAATGGTGAATTGAATATTGTCTCCCAGAGTCATAGGGAAACTATAGGTGTAGGGGATTCTAAAAATATTGTCACCAATCATCATACGACCATTCTTTAGCTTCATCTTTGCTGTTTGTTGAGAATTTACCCGACTGAAACTTACTATAAATGTATTTTGTTATAATGACTCTTTTGGAACTGATCTTTGATTAACATAGCAGGTGGTAGCCCCTGTGTCCAATATTGCTTTCAACTTGAATCTTGGAATCCCTGGAATATCCATTTCAACCGTTAGGTTATACAACATGTTTTTTACTAACGTTGGGCTTGGATTTGAAGCTACCGCTTCTTCTATTAACATATGAGCGGCCTCCTCATCTTCTTCCTCAAAATCTTGGAAATCTTTTTGTAATTCTTTTTCCAGTCGCAATGCTTCAAACTGGGACTTAAAATACTTGACTTCCTCCTGCAGTCTTTTCATTTCTTCCTTACGCCATATAATATAATTACGCTATTCATGTATTAGATTGTTAGGATTGAATGGTGTAGCAAGAGCAGGAGTTACTGATACCTCCTTATCAAAGTAGTAGGGTCCGCAGAGATTGCAAACCGTAAGGAAACAATCTGGGCAATGTATTCACGCCCTTTGCACAGTTGCTCATTTACAGCAGGTGCACATGTGAGACTGAGGAGCAAATATCCTCTCATTGTACTTCCATTGATGAAGGCAGTTAGATTGCCCTTCTGTTAGCCGAATTTGTTGCCTATATCCTCCATCCTCTAGGCCAAACATATATATAGAATTTATTTGGAGAGTTTGAAGAGATTGTTGTACCTCATATAAGCTGTCTTCTCCTTCAGATAAGCTGAAGATTGCATCACTCTGAGCCTCCCCTTCTTGTACTGATAGTATATCACAATCTTCTGGAAGGTCTAGTTATTCAAAAATTGCAACTCTCTTTACGTCTCTTTTTTCATTAGGTCAGTCTCTGGCAAAATGCCCTTCTTGTCCGCATAAGTAACATTTACATTTTTTATTTCGTAGTAAATATTTTCTCTTTTCAATTCTTGCATGAGAACTATGGGGTTTACCTTTATAGGTTTTTGATTGCCACACCCCCATTTTCTTAGCTCCAGACTTCTGGTAATAGCTAGGGATAGGAATCTGACTACAGAATGACAGATCTTTTAATGACCTTTTAAATGCAGCATCTTTACACTCTTGTTCCAAGAATTTATGGGCGAAGATGATTCTTGGGAATACTCCCACTGTAAGACCAGGATGCTTTGCTTCAAAAGCTGCCTTAATTCTATTTCCAAGGTCTCCTGGCATTTTAAGCCAAAATTTTTCCGACAATTCTGGTCCTGCATATAGCCTTCCGGTCTTAGCTGCTAACCTCATATAGTCATTAATATACTGGATTATATTTTTTACATTGTCGCAAGATAACTTCTTAAGATCTCTATAAGCGGAGTTCTGTATTTCAGTTGACCCTTGCGTAGGATCTTCTGCAGAGAATACCCTTCTCATTTGAGATAATATATTCTGAGTTCATTCTCTGCCTTCGCTGATAGTTATAAGGGCATCATATTCTGCTGCATAAGTCATCCGCCATTGTATCCAGGTTATCTTCTCAATTTCTCCTAAAAAGTTTTCAATAAACTCTACCTTTTCTTTTATGTTTGAAAATGACTGTGATGCCACAAAGTTCTTTGTAATAGACTCCCATCTATAGAAAGCATCATCAAATAGATTTATCTGCTCAGGGATTACAAATAATGCACCGCTTTGCTGTTGAGCAGAAGGAAGGGTCCATAACTCATTATTCATTCCTCCCTTAAATTTTGTTTTTGGTGGTTGCTGCTCGTAAATTGGTTGAAAAGTAGGAGGGTTTCTTGTTGTATTATCTGCTGGGGGATATCCTGGAGGTCCCATTGCTGTGTCCGTGGGGGGCGATATGGGGATATCATAGTACTGGTAGAGTAGATTTGTTTAGTAGCTGGTGTTACTTCTTTTACCAATCTTCTTAGACAGGGATACTCCATTTCAGCATTGGCGGCGATTAATTCCACAATTTCTTCACATTTTGATGGGATTAATTCAACAAATTGTTCTTGTTTCCCACCACCTTCGCTTGCAAAAAGGGTTGGTCCATTCATTGTCAGAAGAAGTATCCCATTGCGGCTGCTGCTGGGTAGTAATTGTGGATAAGTATTGTATATAGTCCAGACAAGAATGCTCAGATTCCTCATAATCAAGAGTAGGGTCCATGGATCGTGGTACAGAGGCCTCTGGGCTTGTATCCACTACATGGTTTTGCTCAAAATTATTTTGGACTGAGTTATTCTGAACGAGGACTGCTGCTGATTCCCTTGGTAACAGGAGGGAAAATATGTCTTGAGTTATGAAATACCTGGGATCCTACGAAGTAGAGGCTTGATTTTGGGTAGGTATATTAATAGGAAGATCAGTTGACCTGAATCCGTTGCTGCCTCGTTCTATATGACTAAGATGAGGTACTTCATATACTTCTGGAACAACTATTTTCTCAAGTATTACCTGTGCAATCTTTTGCTGTTGAGAAATATAAACTGGGAGGTTAGTTCTATTAAATAAGAGAATTTGTACTTCACCTTGGTAGTCGGAGTCAATAACACCGGCTCCTACTTCTATTCCAGTTTTCCATGCCATGCTTGAACGAGACGCTAGCCTTCCATAATATCCATAGGGAATTTCAATTCTTAGCCAAGTATGAATTAAGTCTCGACCATATGGTTCAATGATTGCTGCATGACTGGCTGATATATCTAGGCCAACAGATCCTTCGGTTTGCCTTGTGGGCGTAACTGCACATGGAGAGATTTTGTTAACTAGAATATGAGGTTCTGTTGTTGAGGAATACCTTTCACTTGGTGTATCTTCTATTTGTTTTGGGTTATTGAATTCCTCATCATCCCAACCAGATGGAGGGGGAAGTTCTAAATCAAAAGGAATCTTCGGGATATCATAATTGACATAATAATCAAACTTTCCGCTTGGTTGCCCCAGAGTATTCCATCTTCCCGTTTTATATTTTGAACTCTACTTTCCCTTATAGACCTCATCATTTTCTTCATAATATTCTTCTGCCTTTCCATCATAGTTCATAAAGACTCCGGGTTGAGTTTCTATAAGAACCGCCAAAATCTCATATACTTCATCTTTATTATTGTAATTTGGCGCTTCTGATGGTTGTGCAACCGTATAATTGCTGAAACTTAATGAGATTCGTCCGTCCATCATTGTTTGGCTATTCACTTCCGCAGGTTGCATTGGTATAGAGATCTGGGTTGGGTTTATGACCCAATTTAGTTCCTGCAGGTTTCTTGTGGAAAATCTTCTTCCAGGAAGAGCATTTACCCCATAAGAGGTCAGATAATCCACCACTCCCCGCACCTCATAAACAAACCCAACATTAGGTGTATTAGAAAGTCTACCAACCATTCCCCTGGTGACTAGCAGGTTGGCTTCACTATTCTGCCAGGCTTTGTATCCTCGTGCAAGGATAGAGATCTGAATATTGCGGTAAAAGTCTCCAATAGTCATCATGACTTCCGGAATAACATAAATCATCTGGCTTCCACGCGTGAGGTCAACTTTCATTGTTGTCAGAATAGCTTGGTCTCCTTGCCATCGGTTATCTATGAAGACAATTAGTGCCATTGTGCCTTCATATTGCCTATGCAGTATTTGAATTCATACCTGAAAAACTCCCAGGTGGATGTACTGCATGCGGCTTCTTTGAAGCTGGACAAAGATTTCTTCTTGAATAAAATTTCTATCAACTTGGTGATTATCAGTCACCAATATTGCTTCTTCAGATCTATGCACATAAACTCTGTGATGTGCATCATCCCTTCTAGAGTGATATAGTACTTCTGCTGGTACTATAGCGGCTCGTTCTTGCATTGAAAGTTGTAACTGAACTTCTTTCTATGGGATCAGTGGCAGAAATAGCTTCACGATATGAAATTGTATTTCTTGAAGTAACAAAAGTGCTCATAAAACTTATCAGAACTTACAAGGACTCTTGTTCCTTGGGCGAGGGCAGTTCCTTCCCAGAGAATCTCATACAGATGTGCCATTGGTTTTCTTAGGCCTTCCTTGCCGTCTATACCAAGTTACGATATGTCCTTTTGCTTCTCAGGGTTGCATAATACCAACAGGCTTAAGTAACAAGAGTATGACAAGCTCTGATACCAAATGGGTTTTGATGCGCACACAAACACGGAAGGTTTTTGGAAATTGATAAGTTAAAAGCACACTAGGAAAACAAACTGATCCCTCAAGTAAGGGTTTTTGGAAATTGATAAGTTAAAAGTACACTAGGAAAACAAACTGATCCCTCAAGTAAGATTCGAGTGAACGCTCGATGCCCTTGCAAGAGGCTGAGCTTCCTTTCTTACAGCAAACGTCGAGTGCTTTGTGGGCCCCATCGCCACGTTTGCGGATAAGAAGATAGGAAGTAATCATATCTACTTTTCTAAAGTAGTGCATTATTGATTACACTCCTCTATTACAGAGTTACATCTATCACATCTACTTTTCTAAAAGTAATGTATTATTGACACGCAAATCTTTCTTTTGGGTCCATCACACTGCTGCCTTTAGATTTTGAAGTTGCTCATCCTTGTCACGCAATCTTGGAGAAGATATGCAACATGTGATAGTTGTTTGTCGCATTGCTCTACTGCAGAATATCAGTCATTCCACCAGTTATCCTTCCCTCGACATTTGTTACATTCCTGTTTCTTAAGGGAATGGATAAGTCTGAGTTGCTTTAAGGCATTGATGGCTCGGGCGGCTGTCCTTTGTTCAATAGTGTGTAAATCTTCTGAGATCTGGTGGAATTCGTCAAGTGGGACTGGTTTCCCATGCCTTGTGTCAAGCTTGCACTGGTATTGCTCAGCGAAGCTAAGAGGGTTTGCATCATCTTGTTCAATAGCTCCTGAGCATGAGGATATGGCTAGTTCCTGACTTCTTTGATGGCTGGTGTCAATAAGGCTAGTTGGCCTAAATGCTGCTCCAGCCATTCTGAAAATATTAACACAGAAATTAAACGAGATAAAGAGTCAGCTACCTGATTATTTTTCCCGTCTATATATAGTTCATCGATTAAATATCCACGAAATCCACATTCGGAGTGACTATTTGCTTATCCTTCTAAGATCAAGATGAACTTCTTTTCATATAGAATTGGAGAATTGAAATTACAAGTGATCAAGATTTTGGAATTCATGAGGTAGTCATTGATCAAAAAAATAATTAAATAAAATTGAACTGACAATTTGAATCAAACTGCCGGCTCATGATTAATTTGGGATTGGAACCATAACCGACCCAGCCCTAGACAGGCTGGTTATGGTTCCGGCCTGTTAATGGGTAATCGACATGTTGACCAGATTATAGATCCGTCCATGGAGGTTTAGATCCAAGTATCTAGCATTTTTAGAGTTGATTTTGCCAGATATATCTCAATAGGCTAATAAGTAGTCAGTACAATATTGTTTTTATTATCATTTCATGGTTTTTTATTTGTTTTGTATCTTAAAAAAATATTTCTTGATGCTTACGCGAACTATCTTTGCCACGCCAACACAAAAAGTCACATGAAAATAAATCTAATGATGTACAATATGAAATAGTAAAATTTCCTAAAAGAATCACTCAGTGGTTGTTCATCATTAAGTTGTATTTGCCCCCATTATTTAGAGTTAATTATATGAAAAATAGTTCAAACATTGAACTTTATACTATATCTATGATTAGCAATATCTATACCTTATATCAGGTAGAGTTTTCTTAATGATCTCTTTATTCTCACATTTTTCAACTATTATCAATTCAACTTGTATATTTAGAAAGAGAGACATACTTTTGTCACCAAGTATTCTGTTTAGAGAAAAAAAAAGTGGGGAAGGTGAAGGTAGAAGAAATTGATTGTAGACAAACTTAGTGTGCTACAATCTTTAGTTCATATGTCATCAAGGTTCCATAGGTTCCCCCAGGATTCACCGTCGGTCGATCCCTCACTCGAGTATCCATTGATCGCATCGCCTTGAACTTGAATCACATATGGTATGCAGCACATGAGTGCCATCATCTCTTGCAAGTCTTCGGCCGATTCAATTTCCTTATCTCGCTCCATCAATAGCTCATGTGTATCTTGCCGTTCCAAGTTTCCTTGATCTTGTTGGTGCTCCTCCTCCTGCACTCTACCTTTTTTCTGTCGTTGGTGAATCAAGAATCTCTCTCTCGCCTCCTCGAGGTTCTTGGAGGGCTTTGTCTTCTTGAAATGAGTCCTCCAGTAATTCTTGATCTCGTTGTCGGTCCTTCCGGGGAGGTTTCGAGCGATGGTGGACCATCTACAATTGCGGACAAAAAAGGTTTCAAATTCATCAAAAAAGACAGTGGTTCTCAAGTCTAAGGTCCCAGCTGATTATCATACATCACAGACAATAAGTTAATCAAGTTTTATCCACATATCCATTTGATTCCTCTACTTAAAAAAAAAGCATAATTTATTCTTAAATTAGCTAGCAGAATGTCAACAAAGAGATTGTTTTGTTGGCCAAAACACACACACAAATCACATTTAAATTAATCACAAGAATTAGATAATTGAAAGCCTAAAACAAGTTAACCATTAAGAACTCCCAAAGGAAATCTGATGTATATTAATTAATCTATAAGGCATATATAATTTACTATCTTTTCCTATGCATACCTATTTCCCCACAAAGCATGCAGCTCCTGGATGGTCCTCTCCTCTTGAGGGGTGATATTACCTCTCTTCAGGTCTGGCCTCAAGTAGTTCACCCATCTCAGTCTGCAGCTCTTCCCACTTCTCTTCAACCCTATATATCGACAACTTTTATATATATAGAGAGAGCGCGACAAAAACTAGTGAGGAAAAACTATAACTATATATATTCAATTACCTGTTAACTTGGAGACACAGTTCCATTTGCCTTGGCCGTGGTGGTTGACATGCTCAATGAGGAGCTTGTCCTCTTGAGCAGTCCATGGCCCCTTCCTCCACTCCTCGTCCTCCCAAGAGATGTACTGAGCTTCAGTGTTGGCCATACTGATCCCCTCTCCTGCCTCTTCCACTTTGCTTGGGAATTAACTAGTTTGCAGGCAGGCAGGTTTTGAGATGCCTCACAGGGGGCTGGCTATACACTTGATCATGCATTTATATATAACCTACTTGATACCATGATGCCATGTTCTCCTCCCTAAACATCGGCTACTTAAAACCTTAATTTCGAACAATATTGGGATAACTATCAAATCATTTAGTGGATCTATTTATTATTAATTTCCAGTGAATATAACTCATTCTAGTTTGTCACCTAGTCCCGCAGATTCGATCACCACGATCGTCATCCGATCGGACTACTAACCATATCATTAAGGTTAAATAAACCTTTGTTTAAGCCGAAAGATGAAACGAAGATTGAAAGAAATTCACTGTAGATTTTCACTGTGTGTATTTTCGTCTTTCAAGTAAACAGAGTCTCGAGTCTTTGCACCACATGCATCCACGTATATGTATAATTCTGTAGAACTTCAAGTGAGGGTGATGATAATTAATGAGAGTGATTACGATATAAAATTAAGAAAAAAGCAAGCTCGTGATTAAGAAGAACGGTGTGTAATTGGTGTGGGTGGCTCGATGGAAGCCGTAGCCCCATCTAATGCCTGCCTGCCACATACCCACATCAACGTAATTAGTGTTTAATACGATTCCTAATTAATCATAATTAAATCGATGAATCTAGATAATGAAATATGCTAAATTGAGCAAGGATGGAATAAATTACGAGATTTGTGTGCTGCGTTTAGATGCGGGGACGAACTAGACACGTCTCGCCAGATTTAATTCCTGGTTACATGGAGTTGCATGATTGGTAGGTTTAAAGAAGTATCAAAGTGACGAAAGGTGGATATTATAAGATATTGAGGGGAATGATTGTTATTAGTTTTTGACACGAAACGATCCGATCATATCTTTGGGAGAACACATAAAGTGCTCTTAGTGGCGGTCTTAATCTTGCTTTCTTTTTCGTTATCAATTGTGATTAAAATAGTGATTTATCAAAGTGTCATTCAAATCGATCGAAAACGTTTCCTTACCAGAGAGATTTCAGGGTGAGTGATTCGGGTGCATGCGTTTTAAGCTTCATTGGATCGTATATCATTTGAAGTATTCGATTTCAGTTTTCTTTCAACCGCACAAATTTAGATAGGGTTTAAGATTTAAAATGGATCAGAATTTTGGGTTTAGGATTTAGTGGAGGGAGGTCAGTTGATTGATTTAGAAGGGTTTAAGTCTACTAATTAATTAAACTGCAAATTTATTCATTTTATTTAAATTTAAGTGAATATTTTATAATAATTTATTTTATGTAATAAAGAATATAAAGTGTTTGTGAAATTAAGTGTGTCTAAGACTCCAACCATTTAAAGATGACTAGTTTTTTTATCCCACGGTCGCAAAAGATGACTTTGTTTATCTCAGTGTTCCCGTCAATTCGTTTAGCTTTTTTTGTCTCATGATGGAAAAAAGATGAATACGCTCACCCCCAACGCCCCCGTCAATCCGTCCCAAGGTCAACACGAAGGAGGTAAATCAAGGACGACTATTAGCCTTTGGAATAGTGACTAACATATAAAGGAGATATTTAGTAGCTTTTTTGTCTCATGGCACATGGTGTAGTGGTAAGAGAGACATAAGGATGATTCCTATATAATGAGGATTCAAATTTTATATTTGATATTTAATATTTTTTTGTAGAGTTTGAACCACTGATGATATTAGAGTGTCATGTTAAGATCTATCTGTGTTTCTTAAATTTATAATTAGTAGTCTACTAATTAATTAAACTACAAATTTATTCATTTTATTTAAATTTAAGTAAATAATTTATAATAATTTATTTTATGTAATAAAGAATACAAAAGTGAAATTAAGTGTTCCCAAGACTCCAAGCAGTTAAAGATAACTAGTTTTTTTTACCCCATGGGATAAAAGGTGATTCATTCGCCTCTAGCGTCTCCGTTAGTCTGTCTCAGGACCAATACGAAGGAGGTAAATCACGATAACTGGAGAAGCTAGTGCGCAGTCGGAAGAAATACACAGGGACCAAGGAATTACGTCCTGACTATCCCGAGGTTCGAACCCATGTTTTCAAGTGGCAAGCTTCTACATACTAATCACTCCAGCTAAGCCCGTGGGGGCAGCTTTTTTTTACCCCACGTGGTAAAAGACGAAATCGCTCGTCCCCAGCGCCCTTGCCGCACCTGACCCCATGCCATCACAAGGGAGGTAAATCGCGACAGCCGAGAGGACAAGTGGTGGTGGGATGAGTTACATAGGGTCTAAAGATTTATACCCCGATAGTCCTGTGATTCAATCTCGTAACCTTATATGATAAGTATGCCACCACTTACAGTGGTAAGAGAGAGATAAGGATGGTTATGAGGGTTTAAATTTCATATTTGATATTTCTAGTAGAGTTTGGACTAATAATAATATTGGAGTGTAATGGTCGACCTGTGAAATTGGATAGTCCATCTCCAAAATTAATTAGACCGAAAGCCCGGACACACACACTAAACAAAAAATAATGGCTAGCTTCTTTCCTTGGTGCTGAGATTGCCCTACGTGTGCTTTGTGATGTGTTTCCTGCCTAACGTGGAAGGAACCACAGCAATGATTGTAAGATTATTTATTTCTGCAACTTGTTCTGTTCTATTGAGGCATGTATTTTCTAGTCATTTCGATGCTTTGGTTTAAAAAAAAAGGTATTCACCTGCCAAATTCATTTTGTTCCATGATCAGTTGTGAAGTGTGTATTTTTCTGCCCACTCAGTTTTAGCATTTGATATATACTCCGAGAAGTAAACACATGTATTCCGACTGAATCATCAATAAATACGATATATCTTATCTACAAATTTGATTAGAAAATCCAACGGTGCTTAACTCAAATAGCTCGGATGATAGAAGTGACAGAACAATGATGTGACTGAGGGGCACATCAATTGTGCAATCTTGTTTATGTAAGTGCTGTAGAAGGAAAAGGTTAATAGCCATAAACTTTTTAAAATATATATAAGAATTTGGCTAGTCTTATAAAATAGAGTAGCATAAAAAGTTAGGGCAATAAAGTAAAAAATAATATCAATGTCGACTTGTTAGGTGAGTCACTACATGAAATCCTACGATAAAATCTCTCGCTCATGAGATGAATCTTACGAAAAAATAAATAGATTACGGGAGAAAAACAATGCTAAATGAAATAAAAAATCAATATAATTTTAAGCTCTTGGAATTCGATGAGAGTGACTACGAGAATAAAGACAATTGAGTATTGAAGTATTGTATGCCGAGACCCTTTTGCACCCTTATTCACAATAGATGAAACTATTGAAATGGCTAGTGTTTGAACCATGTGTTTATTTTGTTAATAATCTATTGTTGGATATTGGGACTTTAAATGGACCAAAATGATTTAGAGGAAGGAAGCCATCAATTGTTGAAAGTCGTAATTGATTTCAAAATTGAAATCTACGATTCGCGTAGATAGATTTAGACTATTAATTTGCTCAAAACCGATTAAGGGTGAATGAGAAATTAATGTTTAAAGTCAGCCCAAAATAACATTTATTATTCATTAATAAATTGCATGGGAGAATAGTCCCACATCGAAAATTCTCGATGTGTATTCTCTACTTATTAATGAAGATGTGTTAATGGAGTTAACACAAAAATAAAAGGACAGGTGACCCCTTAGCCCAGGGCGAGCAGGTGCTCGCACCTGTGAGCCCGCCACCCGCCACGTGCGCACGTGCGCAATGGACGCTTTGTAGGCGCACTTTGCACTTACGCATCGTCGCGAGGAGGCAGGAGCTAATTTATGCCCAGGGCGAGCAGGTGCTGGCACCTGTGAGCCCGCCACGTGCGCAACGGGCGCATTGAGGAGCAAAATGCTCCAGGTGACATTGCAGTGCTTAGGAATGGATGGCTACCGTTGATCAACGTTGATCAAATAGGTATGATGGATCGCTTGTGATGCGATCTAGAGCGTTAAATCGCAAAGAGTAACGATCTGACGGCCTGGGATGAGACTTGATCTGAAGCATCGAATCAATGGATCCAGATCCGATGGCCGATGACAACGGGATCTGAGGGTCACAACTCCTCAGATCTGATGGATGAGATTGAAGTGGGCTTGGTGAAGGGTTACAACCCTTCAGAATAGATGATCTAGATCGATCCAGCCCAAGGAACACATCCACTCACCCAAAGGACACTCAACCTCTTCTTTCAGTATAAATAGAACCCTCCAGATGATGGAATACTCACTCAATCCTCTCTTCTCTTCCTCAAGCATTCATCTCATCTTGTGCATACAAGAGTCCAAGAAGTCTACTAAAAGGTTCGCTGGTCTCGGAAGTCGGAGTGCTACGATTCCGAGACGTTCGTCGTTGTATCTTAGGAACGAATTGCAACAATCCGTTAAGCACCGTAGCGGAGCAATATCGTTTACGGAGATAGTGTTGAACACTATCCTCGACGATCAGTTTGCATACTCCAGAAGCTACCCGGGGTTCAACAGTCGTAAACGATATTCCCTGCAAACTGATATGGCTACCAACGACATTCCGACGGCCGTTCCGACCGTCGTTCCGACCGTCATTCCGACCGTCGTTCCGACAAAAGCCGGAGAAATTCACCGGAACCGACTTCAAAAGATGGCAGCAGAAGATGTTGTTTTATCTAACAACGCTAAACCTTGTACGGTTTTTCCACGAAGACACGCCAGCCGCTACGGAAGGTAGTAAGGCTGCTAGCAATGCGTGGTCTCATGGAGATTTTCTGTGCCGCAATTATATACTCAACGCCTTGGACAACACGTTATATAACGTATATTGTTCTCTGGAGACGGCAAAATCTTTGTGGGAATCCCTTGAGAAGAAATACAAGACCGAAAATGCTGGATTGAAGAAATTCATCGTCGGTCGATTTCTGGATTTCAAGATGGTGGACTCAAAAAGCGTCTCATCTCAAGTCCAAGATATGCAATTAATACTGCATGATCTGGACGCCGAAGGCATGAAGCTGAACGAGACATTCGCAGTTGTTGCGGTAATTGAGAAGCTCCCTCCGTCATGGAAGGATTTCAAGAATTACCTAAAGCACAAGCAAAAGGAGATAGGGCTGCAAGACCTGATCCTGAGGCTACGAATAGAGGAGGATAATCGAAAGTTATCCGACTCCAGAGGAACCAAGCGGACTATAGACGAAATGTCCAACCTGGTCGAGCCGAACGCTAAAAAGCTGAAGCAGTTCAAAAAGAAGGCTCAAGCAAAGAAGTTCAAAGGCTCCTGCTACAACTGTGGAAAGGCAGGACACCTATCCAAGGACTGCAGACGCCCAAAGAAGCCAACCAAGGGGCCAAAGGATGTTGCGAATCATGTCGCAACCTCTCTTGAGGACTTGGATCTCACTGCGGTTGTATTTGAAGCCAACTTGGTGGATACCAACCCGAAGCAGTGGTTCATTGATACTGGAGCAACTCGTCATATCTGTTCCGATAAAGCGATGTTCTCCAAGTATACTCCAATAAATGGCAGGAAGCTCTATATGGGTAATTCCACGACGTCGCCAATTGTTGGACTCGGAAAGGTTGTTCTGAAGATGACGTCCGGAAAGGAGCTAACACTCATTGATGTACTCCATGTTCCCGACATCAGTAAGAACCTAGTTTCTGGAGCGGCATTGGTCAAGGCCGGATTTAGGCTAGTGTTCCAGTCAGACAACTTTGTACTTACGAAGAATGGTGTCTTCGTAGGAAAGGGGTACCTAGAAAAGGGTCTATTCAAAATGGTTATAATGCTTGTACTCCGAAATTTTGATGGTAATAAAATAAATGCTTCCAGCTATGTTGTTGAGTGTTTTAATTTATGGCATGATCGACTTGGACATGTGAATAATAATACTCTCAAACGTCTCGTCAAATTAAATTTATTACCAAACGTCAATATTGACGGAACACACAAATGTGAAGTGTGCGTGGAAGCGAAAATGACGAAACTACCTTTTCATTCGGTGGAAAGGACAACAACTCCTCTAGAGTTAATACATAGTGATCTATGTGACTTGAAATTTGTGCAAACTAGAGGAGGTAAAAAATATTTTATTACTTTTATCGATGACTGCACAAAGTTCTGTTATGTCTTTCTTTTAAGAAGTAAAGACGAAGCCCTAGAGGCGTTCAAAACCTATAAAACAGAAGTTGAAAACCAACTTGACAAACGAATTAAAATAATTCGAAGCGATAGAGGTGGAGAATATGGTGCACCGTTTGATGAATTTTGTACAGAATCTGGCATTATCCATCAAACAACGGCGCCTTACTCACCTCCATCAAACGGTGTTTCCGAACGTAAAAATCGGACACTAAAAGAAATGATGAATGCCTTGTTGATAAATTCAGGCTTACCTCAAAACTTGTGGGGGGAAGCAATATTATCGGCAAATCACATTCTCAACAGAATCCCTCATAAGAAAAATGATAAAACTCCATATGAACTATGGAAAGGCCGCGAGCCATCGTACAAATACCTGAAAGTGTGGGGGTGCTTGGCAAAGGTCGAAGTACCTAAACCAAAGCAAGTAAAGATCGGACCTAAAACGTTCGATGCGATATTTGTCGGATATGCCCATAATAGTAGTGCATATCGTTTCCTAGTTCACAAATCAGACATTCCTGATATACATGTGGGAACAACCATAGAATCTCGGAATGCGATATTCTTTGAAAACGTATTCCCAAATAAAAAGGGAAACGTTGAAAGTGATAACAACGGAAGTTCAAACAAAATGACGTTACCGAACTTAGCTGTTATAAAAGGACTATTGACGATCAAAGTGAAGAGCCACATCGTAGCAAACGGGCTAGAGTTGAGAAATCGTTCGGGCCAGATTTCATGACTTTCATGTCAGAAATGGAACCAAGAACATTAAGTGAAGCTCTCTCTAGACCCGATGCTCCAATGTGGAAAGAAGTTGTCAATAGTGAAATTGAGTCTATCATGAATAATCATACTTGGGAATTAGTAGACCTTCCTTCTGGTAATAAACCATTAGGTTGTAAGTGGATACTAAAACGTAAGTATAAAGCTGATGGATCAATTGACAAGTATAAGGCCAGACTTGTAGCCAAGGGGTACAAGCAAGAGGAAGGCCTTAATTACTTCGATACATACTCACCGGTGACAAGGATTACGTCCATACGAGTGCTAATAGCCATTGCAGCACTGTATGACCTTGAAATACATCAAATGGATGTTAAGACTGCGTTCTTAAATGGTGAGTTGGAAGAAGAAATTTATATGGAGCAACCCGAAGGGTTCATGGCTCCTGGAAATGAGAAAAAGGTGTGTCGACTTGTTAAGTCGTTGTACGGACTTAAGCAAGCGCCTAAACAATGGCACGAAAAATTTGACAAAGTAATGCTGTCAAACGAATTCAGAATAAATGAATGTGACAAATGTATTTATGTCAAAAACACACCTGAAGGCTATGTAATTGTCTGTCTATACGTAGACGACATGCTAATAATGGGCAGTAATCATGATGTAATCATGACTACAAAGAAAATGTTGACCAAAAATTTTGATATGAAAGATATGGGTCAAGCAGATGTTATATTGGGAATTAAAATTCTCAGGACATCAGAAGGGATAGTTTTAACACAATCCCATTATGTAGAATCTGTATTGAAAAAATTCAATGCGTACGATCTCTCTACAGTGAAAACACCTATGGATCTAAGTCAACACTTAGCGAAAAACCATGGTGAGACCATATCACAGTTGGAATATTCTCGGATAATAGGCAGTTTGATGTATCTCACAAACTGCACACGTCCAGATATTGCCTGTATGGTCAACAAACTGAGTCGTTTTACGAGTAATCCAAACGACACCCATTGGAAAGCATTGATGCGAGTTCTCAGATATTTAAAATATACTATGAACTATGGATTACATTATGGAAAATATCCCACTGTGTTGGAAGGATATTGTGATGCTAATTGGATATCAGATACAAAAGACTCCAAATCCACTAGTGGATATGTATTCATGATCGGTGGGGGAGTAGTATCTTGGAAATCCACTAAGCAGACTTGCATTGCTCGGTCAACTATGGAATCCGAGTTTATAGCACTAGACAAAGCAGCTGAGGAAGCTGAATGGCTGCGGAATTTCTTGGAAGATATTCCTAGCTGGGTGAAACCTGTGCCTGCCATACTAATCCACTGTGATAGTCAATCGGCGATTGGAAGGGCACAGAGTAATATGTATAATGGGAAGTCACGACATATACGTCGTAGACATAATACCATTAGGCAGTTGATCTCGAATGGAGTGATTGCAATCGACTATGTTAAGTCCAAAGATAATTTGGCAGATCCTCTAACGAAGGGGTTGAGTCGAGATCAAGTATACTACTCATCAAGAGGAATGGGATTAAAAATCTACAACTAAAAATGACTGTAGCGGTAACCCAACCTTGTTGACTGGAGATCCCAAGATCTTGGTTCAATGGGACAACGAAGTTACAGAAGTTGTGGTCCAGCACATTAGATAGTTTATCTCTATCCCAATCCTAGGATGAATTTGTGCTGTCCTACCTCATGCAGTGAGGTTAAGCTTATGCTTTTAGTGACTTCTATACCTGATAAGGTGGAGTATGGTAGGATACTCTTGATAGAAGTGTCACCTATGTGAGTGTGAAGACAGGCCGCTTCAATGAAACACTCATGAATCCAAGATGGTATCCATGGCCGAAACGGAACCAACCATGAGAACCTAAAGTAGGTGAGATAGATCTCTGTGTGAGTGTTATTGTCTAAGTATACACCAACAGCTGAGCAGTTCAAGACATCACGTTCACTGTGCAGCCTAGTATACTCGATAGCATTTCACTACGGAAGGTTCAAAGCCACAAGCTACCTCTCCCAATGCAGTGACTTATCGATTGGACTCTTGTAAAATGTCAGCATGCATACACACATTGCATTAATTTCCATTCATGTGGGGGATTGTTGGATATTGGGGCCTTAAATGGACCAAAACGATTTAGAGGAAGGAAGCCATCAATTGTTGAAAGTCGTAATTGACTTCAAAATTGAAATCTACGATTCGCGTAGATAGATTTAGACTATTAATTTGCTCAAAACCGATTAAGGGTGAATGAGAAATTAATGTTTAAAGTCAGCCCAAAATAACATTTATTATTCATTAATAAATTGCATGGGAGAATAGTCCCACATCGGAAATTCTCGATGTGTATTCTCTACTTATTAATGAAGATGTGTTAATGGAGTTAACACAAAAATAAAAGGACAGGTGACCCCTTAGCCCAGGGCGAGCAGGTGCTCGCACCTGTGAGCCCGCCACCCGCCACGTGCGCACGTGCGCAATGGGCGTTTTGTAGGCGCACTTTGCACTTACGCATCGTCGCGAGGAGCATTGAGGAGCTTAAATTTATGCTCCAGGTGACATTGCAGTGCCTACGTGGCACTCGGGTGACGTGTCAGGCTCGTACCTGACGTGGCAGTACCTACGCGACATCCTCGTGGGCAAAGGGAGATGACTGGACAGTTGACTTAGGGAATGGATGGCTACCGTTGATCAACGTTGATCAAATAGGTATGATGGATCGCTTGTGATGCGATCTAGAGCGTTAGATCGCAAAGAGTAACGATCTGACGGCCTGGGATGAGACTTGATCTGAAGCATCGAATCAATGGATCCAGATCCGATGGCCGATGACAATAGGCGGATCTGAGGGTCACAACTCCTCAGATCTGATGGATGAGATTGAAGTGGGCTTGGTGAAGTGTAAAATACCGAAAATAGGCGAATATTAATAAGGGAATTTTCTGATATTTTTGGAAAATTTTCGGGAATTTTTCGGAGCTCGTATGGACAAATTAAAGGGGATAAAAACGGGGCCCGGAAAAAGCCTGTTTAGGCTACCCGATTTAAGCGAGGGAAAGATTATATTTATATATCCTTTTCCTTTTTATTTTCTTTATTTCTTTTCGTTTTCTTTTGTCGCCGAACCCGAGCCATCCCCCGCATCTCTTCCCTTTTCTCCTCGACGCCGCCGCACCCTCTCTGAGCCCTAACCACCGGAGCACCAACCGCCTCTCCCACTCGTGCATAAGCCCGGACCAAGGGAGAAGCCGACCTTTTTCTTCTCTCTGTGTTTCTTCTCTTTGTGCTTGTGCCGTGCGACACCGCCGATCCCTTGTCGCTGCCTTCTCTGGACCGAAGCAGCGCCGGTCATCGTCGGCCACCCTGTGCCCTAGTGCCGATCTCCTGCGGTGCTCTCTTTTCCTCCACTCACTCTCCGCCGCGCCTATCTCCGATTGCCAGCCGTCCGAGCAGCGCCGATCAAGCCGAGGTTTCCTCAGCACTAGCATCGGCCTCTCCTCCTTCTACTCGAGCCGTCGCCTGTGCCCTAGACGAGCCTCCTTCCCGCACGAAGCCAGCACAGCAGTGTCAGCTGATCGCCGAGTTCCTCTGTGCTTGTGCCTTAGTGTCACCTCCCGTGCCCTAGACTCAGTATTGGGGCGATCTTTTCCGTCCACCAGTTGCCGGCAGGGGGAAAGAAGGGCACAGGTTCAGGTAATTGCAGTAGGTTGGTTTGTTGATCACAGTTCTAGGGCTGCAGATTTCAATGCCTCTGATTTGGGTGATGCCTTGTTGTAGTGACCTTTGCCGGAGCAAGTTTCAACTGCGACAAGCATTATTAACCACCAGGTTCTACAGTGCCACCATCCTGTTTTTCTTTTGGTTCTGATCGGGTTGCAGATTTAGAATTTCCTCAATTTCAGCCATCCCATTGCTGTTTGGGTCTGTTGCCATTACAGAACGGCTGAAGAAGAATTGAGGTAAGAAGTAGAGAGTTGTATTCGTGTTGTAGATTGAGTTGGAATTAAGAAATAGATTGGTGATGTTAATTAGGGCTTTCCCTGATATTAGTTTCGTGGATTTTATTAAGCTATTTAAATACATTTGAATTGTAGCTAAATAAAATATATCTATATGTTCGACACAGGACTTTGATTCGGGACTGATCTTATTTTCCTATTGGAGCCGGGTATTTTGACTTATGTCTTTTGATATGCATAATAAAGTGTTTAACATATAGCAATGATTGTGTTATCCTTTTGATTCGGTTGGTCACTACATGATCTGTTACATGTTGTTTGTTTATTTATTATGCACTGCATGTTATTATTGACCTGACCATACATGCTTTCGGTAGTGACCCAACCATATGATACATCATGTTCAGGACCTAGGGTTTATATGATACCCTATCTGTTTGTGTACCTTCCATCCGATACATTGACTTGTGGTACATCTTTTATTTATGTATGGATCTTGCTATGCTATTCATGAGATTGCCATGCTTAGTATCATGCATCATGTTTGCATGCTGTGCGATTGTCGGCTCCACTATGGTTGAGCCCATCGCCATTACATATCTTACACCACCACCACCCATGGATTAGTGGTATATCGAGGGTGTGTGGCGGTTCTCTGGCTCCGTTGGTCCGAGGACTCATGGTAGCCGTGAGCTAGTTCCCTGTTTGGCTCCATTGGCATTTAGTGTAGCAGCGTAGCCCAGATGGTGGACTCGTTTGGCTCCGTTGGTCAGCTCAGGTAGCCGGCAGAGATTTTCCTCCCGTCATTGTGTACGGGAGATGAGAGCATTGAGCTCCCCATTTATGATTTGGGTCCAGGACAGGAGTACTCCAACAGCATCCCGTCCACTTGGTCACTGTTCAGGAGCAGTGATAATCGAGTGCACGGTCACCATATGCATTTATTGTTTGTGATTGCTGCATTTACTGTGGATGCATATGATTGACATGCATCTGAGATTATGACTTAGTCTGACGACCCTTATGTTAGGATAAGAGCTTATCTCCGATTTCGCTTCATTGCATTTATCCTTCTCGTATTCGTGAGACTGTATGATTAGTGTTGTCTGTTATTTGTTTTATTATGCATATCAGTTGTACCGTGAGTGTTGGACTCACCCGCCTCCATTGTTGATATTTTCAGTTCAAGCTGTCCGAGTGCCCAGGCCCCCATCGTAGAGCCAGTTCTCTACTAGTTCGTTATTTGTTTTTATTTGTTTTTTTTTCTATATCAGACTTTGTTTTGGTATTATCTTTGGATTTTTCCTATGGATATTGTATGGAGTGATACCTTTTGATGGATTTTTGATATGATATTGGATTTTATTCTACTACGTGCCTGCCTGGACGGCAGAAGAGGTGAGTTCGTTGGATTTGAGCTTTACGAGTGTAGTGGAGTAGGGTGGATTTCGAGTCAGAGTCCTATTGTTATTGATTACTATTATTAACTGCGTGGTTGTGACAGCCAGAGGCTAAATATCTTTATAAACTGCATGGTGTTTGTTTTAATTTGTGTTATTATTTCAGCCGCATGTGGCTGAGGTGTATAGTGCTTGTAGAAAAGTTTCAGATTGTCCGCCGTACAGGGGAGATGCTGCCGAAATTTCTTCGGACAGAGACTCCTTCGGGGCGTGACAATTTAGTGGTATTAGAGCAGGTATACGATACTTGCTGTGTGTTCTGGATTTATACGATTTTTGTTTTCGTATTATAGATACTTTGAATAATCTGATATCAGTTTATTGGGTATCAGCGCGCCAAAGTTTGGCGATATTTATTTGATTCCCGTGTGTTGGATTTTCGGGATTTATCTGATACCAATTCATTGGTATCAGAGCAGGGTGTGATACCTACGTTTGGTATTTTAGACATTTTTATACTAGCCCTAGTTGCGAGACAGATTAGTCTGGGCAGTTATTTTGGGTTGCACGGATTTTCCGTTTCGATTTTGTTATGGACTTCCGTTATTGATTTATATGGATTTCCAGTGTTGTTTTTCTCGTACGGAATTCCGAGGTCAATTTGGGGGCTGGACAGCGACGGAACATCTCCAGACAGCAATTAGGTATGGTGTCATTTTGGTAATTGTTTATACCTGTAGTAATATCTGTAATATAATTTAACAGATATGAGGCGATCTACGCGTATTGCTGCGAGACGTGGTGCTGGACGAGCACGTGCGAGGACTGCAGGATCTCTGGATATACCAGAGATGCCTACCGAGGCTGAGCATGTCGGTCAGGGACAGACTCAGCATACTACGAGTGCGGCGGGCCTTCAGACTCCGATGGCTCCCTTAGAGGTGCCAACCTCAGCTGCAACGATAGTATCCACTGCTCCTGTATTTCCGGTACCACCAGGGATACCGTTAGCATATCCGACACACCCATCATTATCACTCGCACCACCGCCACAGGGCCTACAGCACCGGCATCACCTGTGCCCCAAAGACCTATCGTGTACCAAAGCTCCCAAGATTAGGGATACGGTTGCTTCACATCCGCATCAGGCTGCCTCAGTATCTCGAGCGCGACCACCCACATTCACCCTACGATGCAAGATATGCTCCGGTTACCAAGAAGACCGGGAGTACCTCCTCCGGTTTATGCGGTACCACCGTAGCACAGCTCAGTGTTTCCCCGTCCCCGGCACACCTCACGATATTGCGCGACACGAGCGTGATTCCAGATGTTGGCGTAATTGATGAAGAGTCGATTCACACTCTTCCGAGAGATCCGAGTGTGGCTTTGTCTTGGATTGAGACTATGGAGCGGACTTTCTTTTATATTGCTTGCTCGAGTGGGAGAAAGCGGTGGCTTTTCACTTACGGATCGACCGACACTTAGTGGCTTACCCATTCTATCATCGGTGAGCGAACATCACTTGGGCGGTCGTAGAGGCTTTTGAGAGCCGCTTTCCACGAGCTTATCGGATGGCTCAGCGCAGGATTTCCGAGTTTGGCAGAATAATCGGACAATGACCGAGTATAATGCGTAGTTTGTGATTGGCGATTTTGTCGAGCTAGTTCTCGAGATTCACGATGCAGTGAGTTCATTGGTCGGATGGACATTTGCAACTAAGACTTGTTGGTCTTGGTATCACATCTTATGCCGAGATGTTGGACAGAGCCCTCATTATTGAGTCAGCTCAGCAGAGAGTTTTTCCGGATAGGAAAAGGAAGCAGCCGAGTCAGACATCTGGACAGATCCAGCAGCCTCAGGCTGCATCACAACAGAGCAGGCGTAGTCGATCAGATCAGGGTACATCTGGGGTATCACGTAAACCTCAGAAATCAGGGCAGTCTTCTTCAGGATGTTTTCGGTCTTCCCAGCAGAACCGGAAACAACCCGCCAGCGACATTCGCTGTTTGAGATGTGGGTCCAGAGATCATGTCACTTCAGTCTGTTCTCTGGGACAGTCAGTTTGCTTTCATTGCAAACTGCCTGGGCACCAGAGCCGAGATTGTCCGCAGAAGACTCAGCATATGACTTCCAGAGGGACGGATCATGGAGGACAGTCCAGTTAGTCCGGTACTTATCGAGGAGGGCGTAGAGCCCAACCTTTGCCTAGCCAGCAGCCGAGTGCTTCACCTGCAGCAGCGGCATTTGGCATGCTTGGACAGGAGTACTCCAGTGCTTCCATAGCACCCCAGAGTTCTGTTCCGGGACTTTATTATCCGACGCAGGGGCAGTATCAGATGCAGCCTCAGCCTATAGGTCAGTACCAGACTCATCTGCCCAGCCGCAGCAGCCGCTGGCAGCGTTACCTCCTCCTCCTCCGCCAGAGACTGGACGTGTTCATGCGATGACCAGAGAGGATGCGCAGCGAGCCGACGGATCCGTTTTCCGCGGTATGATTTCTATTTATGCCTTATCTGCAGATATACTGATAGATACTGGTAGCTCGCATTCATTTATATCTCGCACTTTTATGCGGGAGGTTGGTAGATTACCCACTCTCAGACCCCAGCGATTGACCGTCTCCCTACCGTCCGGTGATTCATTGGATGTCACCCAGGAGGTCCGAGGTTGCCCGTTAGATTTTGGCAACCTAATACTTACAGTGGATCTTTTAGTATTAGAAATGGTTGATTTTGATATTATTCTTGGCATGGACTGTTTGTCATATCATGCCACGGTTGATTGCTGACGAGGGTGGTCACATTTCGCCTCAAACCAACCCTCGTGGGATTTCACCGCATCGAGAAGACCTTATCGATCATTTCGTGATACAGTTCTTGTCACATGGTCCGGTGGTTTCTGTTATCTTTGATCGATCTGAGGATGCAGAGTTCGCAGCCTCCGACGTTCTCGTAGTCCGGAGTACCCGGATGTATTTCGGAGGAGCTGCCAGGTTTGCCTCCGAGAAGGCCTGAGTTGATTCCGGAACCGCGCCGGCATCGAAGCTCCTTATCGAATGGCACCAAAAGAGTTGAACAAGGTTCAACTCCAGGAGCTTTGGATAGGGATTCATTCGCCCTAGTGTTTCTCCATGGGGTTCTCCGTGTTATTTGTCAAGAAAAAGGACGGCACCATGAGGTTATGTATTGACTACGGGCAGCGTCAGAAATAAATATCCTTTACCACGGATCGAAGATTTGTTTGATCAGCTCAGAGGTACATCAGTGTATTCTAAGATTGATCTGCGATCCGGATATCATCAGCTGAGAGTCAGAGACTCAGATATTCAGAAGACAGCTTTCCGTACTCGATACGGTCATTATGAGTTTTTGGTAATGCCATTTGGGCTTACCAATGCTCTAGCGGTGTTTATGGATTTGATGAACCACATATTTCTGGAGTATCTTGATAAGTTTGTTATCGTTTTCATTGATGACATATTGGTCTACTCTCATTCCGAGGAGGAGCACGCACAGCATCTTTGCATAGTCTTGGAGATTCTTCGACGACATCAGCTGTACGCGAAGTTCAGCAAGTGTGCGTTCGGTTTTCTGGGACACATGGTTTCTAGCAGAGGTATTTCAGTAGACCCTCAGAAGATCGAGGCTATCACCGGTTGGGAGCAGCCGAAGTCAGTTAAGGAGATCCGCAGTTTTCTGGGATTGGCCGGATATTACCGACGTTTTGTCGAGGGTTTCTCGCGTATTGCTATGCCGATGACACGCCTTACCAGGAAAGGCGTGAAGTTTACGTGGACCGAGGATTGCGAGACCAGCTTTCAGGAATTGAAGCGGAGATTAGTGTCGGCTCCAGTTTTGGTTTTACCTTCTGGAGAGGATGGATTTGTACTCTACACTGACGCGTCTCTTCAGGGTTTGGGCGCTGTTCTGATGCAGCACGGCAGAGTAGTCTCTTATGCTTCTCGTCAGTTGAAGGATCATGAGAAGAACTACCCAGTTCATGACTTGGAGTTAGCTGCCATCATTTTTGCTTTGAAGCTTTGACGACATCATTTATACGGTATCACATTTGAGATTCTCATTGATCATAAGAGTCTCAAATATATTTTCACTCAAAAGGAGCTTAATCTCCGATAGAGGAGATGGATGGAGTTCCTGAAGGACTACGATTGTACCATTAGCTACCACCCAGGGAAAGCTAATGTGGTTGCCGATGCACTCAGCAGGAAGTCCAGAGCGACTTTGGCTTGCCACTGGACTTCAGTCACAGACTTGATTCAGAGTTTCTCTGAGTTAGACTTGGAGGAGCAGGGATCTACAGAGCAGGGTATTTTGGTTACTATGGTTGCTCAGTCGTCGATCAGGACGAAGATCCGAGAGGCACAGGCTGGTGATCAGCATTGTCAGTTCATTGGCAGTCAGATAGCTTCCGGGCAGCAGACCGAGTTTACACGAGATGAGGAGGGTGTTATATATTTCCGAGGCAGATTATGCGTACCTCAGTCTCATCCGGTCTTACAGGAGCTACTTCAGGAGGCTCATCGATCTCGATTTGCGATCCATCCAGGCGGGACCCGTATGTATCGAGACTTGAGACGTTCCTACTGGTGGAACGGTATGAAGAAAGACATCGCGGATTTCGTAGCTAGATGTCTTGTCTGTCAGCAGGTGAAGGCTGAGCATCAGAGACTTGCAGGATTACTTCAGCGTATTCCTATTCCTGAGTGGAAGTGGGATCACATTACCATGGACTTTGTGGTAGGATTGCCGAGGACACGACGAGGCCATGACGCGATTTGGGTAATCGTTGATCGATTAACCAAATCCACGCATTTCTTAGCGATCCGGAGGACTGATCCCCTGGATCGATTGGCAGATCTGTATTGTCGGGAGATCATCAGACTACATGGTGTTCCGTTGAGTATCATTTCGGATAGAGATCCACGGTTTACGTCTCGTTTCTGGCAGAGTCTGCAGCAGGCCTTGGGCACACAGCTCCGACTTAGTGCAGCTTTCCATCCACAGACAGATGGACAGTCAGAGCGGACTATTCATACTCTTGAGGACTTGCTGAGATCATGTGTTATGGATTTTGGAGGCAGTTGGGAGGACCATCTGCCGTTAGTAGAGTTTGCTTACAACAACAGCTTTCATTCGGCTATTCAGATGGCACCGTTTGAGGCGTTGTATGGTAGACCTTGTCGGACACCCGTCGTCTGGGATGAGGTTGGAGAGGCCCAGTTGTTGGGACCTCAGAGAGTTCAGCAGGATGCAGAGTTGGTCCGTACTATCAGACGGAGGATGTCAGAGGCGCAGGACCGTCAGAAGAGTTACGCTGATCAGAGACGCAGACCACTAGAGTTCTCTGTTGCGACTATGTATTTCTGCGAGTTTCACCCACGAAAGGGGTGAAAAGATTTGGCCTCAGAGGTAAGCTGGCTCCGCGGTATATTGGTCCTTTTGAGATCTTGGAGAGGATCGGAGCAGTAGCTTACCGGCTAGCACTACCACCGTCCCTGGCAGGCGTCCATGATGTATTCCACGTATCTATGCTGCGGAGATACGTGCCCGACCCGACGCATGTGCTGGCAGATATCCCAGTTCCAGTTCAGCCTGACATTACTTATGAGGAGGTTCCGGTACGGATACTCGACCGGAAAGAGCGTCAGTTGCGGAACAAGACTATCCGGCTGGTTAAAATCGGATGGCAGCATCATTCAAACGAGGAGGTTACTTGGGAGCTCGAGGATACTATCCGAGCTCGATATCCCCATCTTTTCACTTGAGGTATGTGATTTATTTACCGTTCGGTATTTATACTCTATACCTGTTGTTAGTGTTTGCTGATGGTAGATTACGAAATTTGGGGACCAAATTTTTATTAGTGGGGGAGAATGTAAAATACCGAAAATAGGCGAATATTAATAAGGGAATTTTCCAGAATTTTTGGAAATTTTTCGGGAATTTTTCGGAGCTCGTATGGACAAATTAAAGGGGATAAAAACGGGGCCCGGAAAAAGCCTGTTTAGGCTACCCGATTTAAGCGAGGGAAAGATTATATTTATATATCCTTTTCCTTTTTATTTTCTTTATTTCTTTTCGTTTTCTTTTGTCGCCGAACCCGAGCCATCCCCCGCATCTCTTCCCTTTTCTCCTCGACGCCGCCGCACCCTCTCTGAGCCCTAACCGCCGGAGCACCAACCGCCTCTCCCACTCGTGCATAAGCCCGGACCAAGGGAGAAGCCGACCTTTTTCTTATCTCTGTGTTTCTTCTCTCTGTGCTTGTGCCGTGCGACACCGCCGATCCCTTGTCGCTGCCTTCTCTGGACCGAAGCAGCGCCGGTCATCGTCGGCCACCCTGTGCCCTAGTGCCGATCTCCTGCGGTGCTCTCTTTTCCTCCACTCACTCTCCGCCGCGCCTATCTCCGATTGCCAGCCGTCCGAGCAGCGCTGATCAAGCCGAGGTTTCCTCAGCCCTAGCATCGGCCTCTCCTCCTTCTACTCGAGCCGTCGCCTGTGCCCTAGACGAGCCTCCTTCCCGCACGAAGCCAGCACAGCAGTGTCAGCCGATCGCTGAGTTCCTCTGTGCTTGTGCCTTAGTGTCACCTCCCGTGCCCTAGACTCAGTATTGGGGCGATCTTTTCCGTCCACCAGTTGCCGGCAGGGGGAAAAAAGGGCACAGGTTCAGGTAATTGCAGTAGGTTGGTTTGTTGATCACAGTTCTAGGGCTGCAGATTTCAATGCCTCTGATTTGGGTGATGCCTTGTTGCAGTGACCTTTGCTGGAGCAAGTTTCAACTGCGACAAGCACTATTAACCACCAGGTTCTACAGTGCCACCATCCTGTTTTTCTTTTGGTTCTGATCGGGTTGCAGATTTGGAATTTCCTCAATTTCAACCATCCCATTGCTGTTTGGGTCTGTTGCCGTTACAGAACGGTTGAAGAAGAATTGAGGTAAGAAGTAGAGAGTTGTATTCGTGTTGTAGATTGAGTTGGAATTAAGAAATAGATTGGTGATGTTAATTAGGGCTTTCCCTGATATTAGTTTCGTGGATTTTATTAAGCTATTTAAATTCATTTGAATTGTAGCTAAATAAAATATATCTATATGTTCGACACAGGACTTTGATTCGGGACGGTATCTCGACGAGTATCTTGATTACCGGATTGGACCACTTTATTGGAGGCGGGTACTTTGACTTATGTCTTTTGATATGCATAATAAAGTGTTTAACATATAGCAATGATTGTGTTATCCTTTTGATTCGGTTGGTCACTACATGATCTGTTACATGTTGTTTGTTTATTTATTATGCACTGCATGTTATTATTGACCTGACCATACATGCTTTCGGTAGTGACCCAACCATATGATACATCATGTTCAGGACCTAGGGTTTATATGATACCCTATCTGTTTGTGTACCTTCCATCTGATACATTGACTTGTGGTACACCTTTTATTTATGTATGGATCTTGCTATGCTATTCATGAGATTGCCATGCTTAGTATCATGCATCATGTTTGCATGCTGTGCGATTATCGGCTCCACTATGGTTGAGCCCATCGCCAGTTACATGTACTGCACACACCACCACCACCCATGGATTAGTGGTATATCAGGTGGCGGTTATGCTGTTTGGCTCCGTTGGTCAGATGACTCAGCGTGGTAGCCGACAGTCAGTTCCGCTCTGTTTGGCTCCGTTGGCATTTAGTGTAGCAGCGTGGTAGCCGGCAGATGGTGGACTCTGTTTGGCTCCGTTGGTCAGGAGACTCAGCGTGGTAGCCGGCAGAGATATCCTCCCCGTCATTGTGTACCGGGAGATGAGAGCATTGAGCTCCCCCATTTATGATTTGGGGACAGAGGACAGGAGTACTCCGACAGCATTCCGTCCACTCAGTCACTGCCAGGAGCAGTGATGTTAGAGTGCACGGTCAGCATATGCATTTATTGCATTTATTGTTTGTGATTGCTGCATTTATGTGGATGCATATGATTGACATGCATACAGGATTATGACTTCCCCGGTCTGACGACCCTGTTACCTTGTACTTTGATCCCGGTTAGTACAGTTATCTCCTGATTTCGTTTCAGTTGCATTTATCCTTCTCGTATTCAGGAGACTGTACGCATGATTAGTGTTGTCTGTTATTTGTTTTATTATGCATATTAGTTGTACCTGCTGAGTGTTGGACTCACCCCGCCTCCATTGTTGATATTTTCAGGTTGAAGCTGTCCGGAGCAGTTCCAGTCGCTGGCCCCCCATCTGCACGTAGAGCCAGTTCTCTACTAGTTCGTTATTTGTTTTTATTTGTTTTTTTTTCTATATCAGACTTTGTTTTAGTATTATCTTTGGATTTTCCTATGGATATTGTATGGAGTGATACCTTTTGATGGATTTTTGATATGATATTGGATTTTATTCTACTACGTGCCTGCCTGGACGGCAGAAGAGGTGAGTTCGTTGGATTTGAGCTTTACGAGTGTAGTGGAGTAGGGTGGATTTCGAGTCAAAGTCCTATTGTTATTGATTACTATTATTAACTGCGTGGTTGTGACAGCCATAGGCTGAATATCTTTATAAACTGCGTGGTGTTTGTTTTAATTTGTGTTATTATTCCAGCCGCATGTGGCTGAGGTGTATAGTGCTTGTAGAAAAGTTTCAGATTGTCCGCCGTACAGGGAGATGCTGCCGAAATTTCTTCGGACAGAGACTCCTCCGGGGCGTGACATGAAGGGTTACAACCCTTCAGAATAGATGATCTAGATCGATCCAGCTCAAGGAACACATCCACTCACCCAAAGGACACTCAACCTCTTCTTTCAGTATAAATAGAACCCTCCAGATGATGGAATACTCACTCAATCCTCTCTTCTCTTCCTCAAGCATTCATCTCATCTTGTGCATACAAGAGTCCAAGAAGTCTACTAAAAGGTTCGCTGGTCTCGGAAGTCGGAGTGCTACGATTCCGAGACCTTCGTCGTTGTATCTTGGGAACGAATTGCAACAATCCGTTAAGCACCGTAGTGGAGCAATATCGTTTACGGAGATAGTGTCGAACACTAGCCTCGACGATCAGTTTGCATACTCCAGAAGCTACCCGGGGTTCAACATCTATCATATTGTACATGCTGTAGAATGAGATGATGAAATGTGATGGATTTGAGCAGGATGAGATGTGATGGATTTGAACTATATATTTGTTTTTTTTATGGTAGTGATGAATATATTATTTTTTTAAACCATGTACGATATTTTAAATATTGCTTTGTTGTTAAATATGAATGTTTTCATGGGCGGAGCTAGCACACAGGCCAGACCTGCCCACACTAGGCTCTGGACAAAAAAAGCTACTAGTCAATAAAAGTATTTCACATAAAATCTTATTAAGAGTCCTCGATAGGGTCCCTATTAACTGATCTTGTTGGAAATTTTTATATGTATATGGATCTTCGATGTTGATCCAACAATTAGGCTTGGTTAGTTATCTGGACGATAAATTGATTACTTGAACCGATGGAGCTTGCTATGGTGACATGGAACATATCCCATTTTAATTGGTTATCAAGGTATTCCTTTGGGTAATAGATATACCCCTCTTGGTATCGTCATTGTCAACTTACTCTTATCGAGATATCCCTTCAGATATTGACACACATCTTTAGGTAGCCTTATTCCTATGGATAAGAGTATTAAAGTCGAGGTGAAGACTAGACCTTCTTTCCTTAAGACGATATTGCCATACCCAGGTGCTTATGGTTTATCGACAATCATCTCCCAAGATACGACTTGTGTGGGTGCAGGGAGCACCAAATGATCGAACCTGAGTTTTGATAATGTTTAAGGGTTTTAAGTTAAGTATTGTTGTTATTCTAACAAGTTTGACTGAGTGTGTAGAAAAGTTCTAATTGAGGCTGGGTAGATGGAAAGTCTTAGTTCGACTGGACAACGAAGTCCTGGTCCGGGGGACTGGGTAAAATCTTGGCGGGTCAAAGGACGTTGGACAAAATCCTAGGATTGGGGACAGTAGGTTAAAGTCTTGGGGGTCGCGGACACCATGCGGAAGACTGGACGGGTCGGGAATCATATGGAAGATTGGATGGGTCGGGACAGTAGGTTAAAGTCTTGGGGGTTGCGAACACCATGCAGAAGACTGGACGGGTCGCGGACGTTCAGCGAAAAGTCCTGATGTCTGGACGTTGAGTAAAAGTCCAAACGGTTTGGAGGACCAATTTGACAAAAGGTAAACTCTCCTAAGAGGAGTAGGTGAGGACGCATTCCCTGTTGAGAGAATAGTAGGCGTCGGTTCGACTTAGGATTTTCGAGAAATTTGAAAGTTAGTCTAGAGATTGTCAAATAGTTTATTTCCATATTTATTGTGCTAACTTTATTTTATAGGGTATCTTTGATATTTGGACTAACATGTCTTGCAGGAAGTGAAATGCACAAAATAACACTCACGTGAATAGTGCCCGAGGCACCTCGCACGGATGGGCACGAAGGCACCTTGGAGGTTGGCGCGGAGGCGCCTTCGAATGCCTTGAAGGTGCCTTCGAAAGGATAAAATTCGTAGAATGCGGTGATTATCGCGACCGAAGCTTAGGGGATAAAATCTACACTTGGAGGCACCTTAGATTGTGTTGAAGGGGTCCTTAACAACTTATAAAAGCAGTCTTCAAGTAGCTCTTTCAACACAACTCAATTAACGATCTCTCTTTTGCGCATTGCTTCAAGACAACTTTGCGATGCGACTCCAACGACCGAAAACATGACTCTCCTAATCCTCAAGTCGTCGGTATAATTTTTATTTAGAGAACTTAGATTATAATTTATTGTACTCATCTTTTTACTTATAATTTACTAATTAATTGTCCAACGAAAGCAATCGTCGATCGTAGGCCTTGAAGTAAGAGTCGTCACATACGCCTTTTGTTTTTTCCCTCCAAAACTGTTTTCAAAAAATTCATTTTCATCTTTTCACAATTGATTGGGATTAACGAAATAGCGCATTTAGAAAATTTTGAAATAATATTTTTTATATTATTTTAATAATATTTTTTTATCATTTTATTATTTTTTTTTAAATTTGTAAATTGCTATTTCTATCTTTATTCTGCACTACTAATCCAAGACCAAGTCTTGGAACAAGCTTTCTTGTTTCTTTGTGTGCAAGATTCATTTCTCAAATGACCCATCAAGAAGGGTACAGCACTGCTCGTCCCCCGCTTTTCTCCGGGGAAGACTTCGGCTATTGGAAGTGCCGAATGGAGTCTTTTCTCCAGGCCCAGTTCGACATATGGATGATAGTCAAGACTGGATTCGAACTACCAACTGACGGAACCGACAAACCTACACCATGCGAGAACTGGGATCCTATCCTAATCAAGAAAGTAGAGGCCAATGCCAAAGCAACCTACACCCTACAGTGCGGACTAACAAATTCAGAGCTTGATCGAGTTGGAAAATTCTCAAGTGCGAAGGAGTTATGGGAGAAGTTGATTGAGCTTCACGAAGGTATTTCTGATACGAAAATAGGTAAGCATGTTTTAATTAACGAATTATTTGAGAAAATTAATACTACTCCGGCCGAGAAAGGTGTTGCGTCATTTGTAGGTACAAGCAAGACGAAGAAAGTTTTAAAGGCAACATGATCCGAGTCATCAGACAAATCTGAATCCGATGAAGAAGAACAAGCAAGCCTCCTCGCTCTACCAGTACTAGCACATGTTGCCGAAATCGAGTCCGAGTTTGAATCCGAAACCGAGAACGAATCAGACACAGAGTCCGAGCGAAGCCACGGATCTGTATCCGTTTCCGAAGGACCCAAACCCACTGTAAGTTCTATAATGTCTAGTATTAACCTAGATGATTCGGAAAACTTAATTCCTTACTTGCTTAAGAAATTGGCTAAATCCAACGTCCGAGTCAAGACACTCCAAAAGGAGGTAACATCCCTTAAGGAAGTGACTAATTCGAGTCCTTTAACTGAGCCAGTTCAAATTGGAAATTCAACCCAAGTCCAACAACTTGAGGAAGAAAATTCCAATTTGAAAACTCAAGTTAAAGAACTCAAGAACATGTTGGAACAGTTTACTTTGGGTTCCAAGAATCTTGATCTGATTCTTGGAAAATAAAAAGCTGTTTACAATCGATCCGGACTTGGATTCAAGACTAAAAGGAAATACCAATCATATTTATCACTCGTTAATAGATCAAATAGAAAGGTAGTCCAAGCATGAGTACCTAAGTCCAATCTGATCAATCAAGTTGGACTTGGTCAATATTGGATCCCCAAGGATCAAGTCTATTACCTTGATAGACCATATCGATGCTATGATCCAGAGGGAGCTAGTAGAAAAACTATCTTAATAAAAAGAATTTAATTAAATCAAAAATCAAATTAAATTTAAAATTCAAATTAAATCAAATTAAATTCAAACTAAAAATTCAGATTAATTCTAAATTTAAGACAAATAAAATTTAAATCAAATTCTTACAAAATCTTAAGGGAAGACTCCAGAATAGCTGGCACCTCCAAAACTTAATCTACCCGACAAGGGTAATCAAGAGTAGACTACCCGACAGGATAATTAAGGTTAGATTAAAATGAGCTAGGTTTAACTTGACTCACGGTACTGGTGAAGTATTGGATGATAGTACATTGGGGAAGCTTAGTCATCGCATGTCTAGGAAGATATGGCTTTGACCTGGTGCGTTTGGCTAAGTGGAACTAACCGAAGCTACCCTTTATGGATCCTAACTAGTTAGACCAAGGTTTTGTACTAAGTTCAATGGGTAGGACTATTTGGAAAACCTCGAAGGCATGATTACTTTAATGATGTCCTTGTGACTCACCATAGCCTAGAAGTTTATCCAAAGAATGCCTATTTGTTGAACCCAAAGCTAAATCTGAATCTAACACAAAGTTAAACCAAAACTCTAAAATTGAACCTAATTCATCTCACAAAATTATAGGATTCCCTAATTTGAAATCTAGATCGGGTGAGATGACTAAGGATTAAAATTAAATCAAATTAAAAATCAAATTAAATTAAAAAACAAATCAAACAAAATTATTGAAAAATCTTTTAAAAATTATTTTAAAAATCTTTTAAAACTTAATTTCAAAATTATTTGAAAAATCTTTTAAAAATCAATTTAAAAATTAATTTCAAAATTATTTGAAAAATCTTTTAAAAATTATTTTAAAACTTAATTTCAAAATTATTTAAAAAATCTTTTAAAAATTATTTTAAAAATATTTTAAAACTTAATTTCGAAATTATTTGAAAAATCTTTTAAAAATTATTTAAAAATCTTTTAAAAATTAATTTCAAATTATTGAAAAATCTTTTAAAAATCATTTAAAAAATATTTTAAAACTTAATTTCAAAATTATTTGAAAAATCTTTTAAAAATTATTTTAAAAAAAAATCTTTCAAAACTCAGGTTCGATCATCTGGTGTTCACTGTACCAACAATCTCCCCCTTTTTTATTATGGCAACCTTGGTTCAAAGTTAAATAAAACATAACATTAAATAAAGGAATAAATAACGGAAGTTAACCATGAGCATCAATGCATAATTAAAATTTAAAGCTTATGCTCCCCCTTTCATTATGTTTAATTTCTTGATTTCTTAACTTTGACTTTTCTCTCCCCCTTTGACATAAATCAAAACAATCAAGAAGAGAGAGAAATATTCTATTTAATTTTAAGCTCCCCCTGAAGGATAGCATAGTTAAGTACTTAGATTTTGATAAAAATTTGATTAATTACTTAGCTTAAAAAAGGATTTTGTCATACAAACATAGTCAAATCCTTTACTTAAAAAAAACTTAGTCAAATTTGAAAAGCTAAAGTTAAAAATCTTTTAAAAATTTAATTTCAAAATTATTTGAAAAATATTTTAAAAAATTAGTTAAAAATCTTTTAAAAACTTAATTTCAAAATTATTTGAAAAATCTTTTTAAAAAATTTATTTAAAAATCTTTTAAAAAATTTAATTTCAAAATTATTTGAAAAATCTTTTAAAAAAATATTTAAAATTCTTTTAAAAACTTAATTTCAAAATTATTTGAAAAATCTTTTAAAAAATTATTTAAAAATCTTTTAAAAATTTAAAATTATTTTAAAAATCTTTTAAAAAATTATTTAAAAATCTTTTAAAAATTTAAAATTATTTGAAAAATCTTTTAAAATTTTATTTAAAACAGAGTCGTGGCTATTTCATTCGATTTAAAACAAAGTCGAATATACGCAGCAGAATTAAGGAAAAAAAACAGAGCAAACATAGAAGGACACAGTCATTTACTTGGTTCGGAGCCTGTGGCGACTCTTACTCCAAGGCTCGTGGTCGTTGACCGCTTTCGGTGGGCAACAACTATAAGGTCGAAAGATTGTTACAAGATTATTACAATTAGAACTATAAAAGAAAACAATATCGACTGTAAGAATATCAAAATCTGGAGTTCCGGGTCGTTGGTATGTCGTCATAGCACTTCGGGATGAACTCGTTAGCAGTTGAACGCAGAAGGATCGCTTGTTAATTCTTGTGAATGCTTGTTCTAAGCTGCTGCTCGAAGTCCCCTTTTAAACAGTGCTGGAGGCGCCTCCAAGCCTGTCCGAGACGCCTCCAGGCCGTCGAGTCGCACGCGTGGATCAGCTCTGATCTGATCGCGCCTTATCCCACTGAAGGCGCCTCCAAGCTGCTCCAAGGCGCCTCCAACGCCTAGTCTAAGGCGCCTCCAGTGTCTCTGGATAGCTGGCTTCGGCTAGCACCCGAGGCGCCTCCAATCCCCATGGAGGCACCTCGGACATTGTTCATCTGAGGTCTAAGTTGCTATTTTGTTCCTGCAAAATGTGTTAGTCCCAAACACAAACCCTGCAAAACAAAGTTAGCACAGAAACAATATGATAGATATACTTGACAGTCGTCGGACTGTCCGGGTCTAACTTCGGATTTTTAACCGGAAACCCTAGGTCGACCCGACGCCTACTGTTCCTCTGCGGGGAACGCGTCCTCACCTACTCCACTCAGAAGATTTACCTGATGCCAGTGCGATCCTCTAGATCGACTGGAATTTTGCTCAACGTTCGAAGCTTCCGGATTTTCTGCTGGACTTCTGCTTACCGGTTGGTCAAGTCTTTCAACTGGTTCGCGACACCAGGACTTTCCACCTAGGGTTACCCCCCTAGGACTTTTTCCTGAAGCTCTCGACCCGCCAAGACTTTCCGCATAGGGTTACCACCCCCTATGACCTAGGGTTACCACCCCCTAGGGTTTTCCACCTGCCTAACCGCAGCTAGGACTTTTGCCTAAGTACCACTTAGGACTTTCCTGCAAGCTCCATGAACCTTATTAGATAACACCGCAGCTTAACTTTGAACTCTTTGTCATAATCAAAACTCAGGTTCGATCATCTGGTGCTCACTGCACCAACAGTCACTAAGTAGAAACTAATACCACTTAATAATAATTGATGACTACTTAAGATTTACTTGAGTAAAATTTTTAAAAACCAAAGATAAAACCTTTAAAACCTTTAATAAATTTTCTAAATTAACAAAAAATAAAAAATATAACAAAATTAAAAGAATCATAAGTGATCATGGAGGGAATTTAAAAATCATAGATTTACCAAATTTGCCAAACTAATTGATATCACCATGAATTTGCATGCCCCAGAACCCCTCAATAAAATATACTGGTGGAAAGAAAAAATAGGATATTACAAGAAGCCGCTAGAACCATGTTAAATGAATATAACCTAAGTAATTAATTTTGAGCGAAAGCTATAAACATGACATGTTACATTCAAAATAGAATTTTAATTAATAAATTTTATAATAAAACTCTTTTGAAATATATTATAATAAAATATCCAACTTAAGTTATCTAAAAGTGTTTAGATGTAAAATACATATATTAAACACTAAGGATTACTTAGGTAAGTTTACATCTAAATCTACAATTGGTATTTTTCCAGGATACTCCACATCAAGTAGGGCCTATAGAGTCTACAATAAAAGTATCCTAAAAATTCAAGAAATAACCAATATAATCTTGATGAAGAAAATAATTAATCTACATGACTTAATTAATGAAGATAATGATCAAAATATTAAAAACATAGAAGATGAAGATAATGAAATTAGACCTGAATTAAGTGAATCAGAAGAACCAATTGCTAACCCTAACATAAGACCAACTAGGGTAAGATCTAATCATCCATTTGACCAAATTTTAGGTGACCCAAACCTAGGAGTTCAAACTCAATCATCCTATAGAAATCTAAGTCAGATAGCCCTATCTCCAAAATTGAACCCAAAACTATAGAAGAAACCCTACTTGACCCCGATTGGATAATAGTAATACAAGAGAAACTAGTCGAATTTAAAAGAAACCAAGTCTAGGAATTCGTACCTAAACCAATAAATAAATCCATAATTGATACCAAATGAGTCTTTAGGAATAAACTAGATGACAAAAGAGAAATAGTAAGAAATAGAGCTAGACTAGTAGGTAAGGGGGTCTGCCAAGTAGAAGGGGTAGATTATGATGAAATCTATATACCTGTAGTCAGACTTAAATTTATTAGGATGCTGCTAGTTTATATAGCACATAAAAGATTCAAGTTATTTTAAATGGACATAAAGTTCACATTCCTTAATGGATTCATCAAAGAAGAGGTTTATGTCAATCAACCCCCAAGATTTGAGGACTTAGATCACCTAAACCATGTCCTTAGATTAAAAAAGGCTTTATATGGATTAAAACAAGCACCTAGGACTTGGTATGAACGACTATCAACATACCTAATATCAAAAGGGTTTAGCCAAAGCCACATAGACTCAACACTATTTGTTAAACCCCTAAAAAAAGATATCTCTATAGCCCAAATCTATATAAACGATATAGTTTTTGACTCAACCAATACTAAATTTTTTAAAAAATTCACTAAATTAATAGAAAATAAATTAGAAATGAGCCTAGTAGGAGAACTTAATTTTTTTTCTTAGATTTACAAATAAAATAGACTAAAGACAACATTTATGTCTACCAAACAAAATACGCTAAAAAACTAATTAAAAAATTTAGAATGAAAAACTCCAAAAATATTAATATCCCAATGTCAACCAATGTAAAAATTAACTCTGACTTAGAAAGTAAATTAGTAGACTTAAAGTACTATAGAAGTGCAATAGGGAGTTTACTATACTTAACTGCAAGTTGAATTAGCTAGATCACTTACTTAATTTGACTAACTAAGTAAATTCTACTACCTTATGATAAATAGCTAGTAGCTAATGGTTAAAAGTAGATGATTATTTTTAATAATTTTTTTAATAAAATTTTTACTTTGATCTTTCCATGCTTAGACTCTAGGATTATAATCATTTTAAAGTTAACTGCCCCCTCAAACTTAAAGCACCTACTTAAAAAGTTTTTTTTGACATTAATCAAGGGGGTGGCTCACAACAAATTTTTAAAAAACAAAAAAAAACAAAAATACTCTTCTGTAGTTTAAAGCTTGATAAAGAATATTTTTTTGATATATGTCAAAGGGGGAGTTAGAGTTAAAAGTTAAGTATTTTCAAACCTTTTTAAAAAGTATAACTAAAGCTAAGTTTATAACTAAATCTAAATATAAAAGTTAAGTTTTTTAAAGTTAAGAATTTTCAAAGTTTTTTGAAAAGTATAACTAAAGCTAAGTTTTTGTTAGAAAAAGAAAAACTAAGTTAAGTTTTATTTTGGAAAAAGAAAGTGCTATATTTCAGAGGGAGCTTTCTTTAAAAGTATTAACTTGAGAATTTCTTCCAAGTTCTGTTTCAACGCTTAGAAATTTATCTTTCTTTGAAAATCCTTATCTGTTGAAAAAACTTTTTTGAAATTCTTACTTGTGAAAATACTTACTTGTTATCTATCTAATTAACTTAACTTTAAATTGTGTTACCATAATAAAAAAAGAGAGAGATTATTAGTACAAGGAACATCAAATGATCGAACTTGAGTTTTGATAATGGCAAAGGATTTTAAGTTAAGTATTAGTGTTATTCTAACAAGTTTGACTGAGTATACAGAACAGTCCTAGTTGAGACTGAATAGATGGAAAGTCCTAGTTGCGATCGGGCAATGAAGTCCTAGTCTCGAGGACTGGACAAAGTCTTGGTGGGTCTAGGAATTGGGCGAAATCCTAGGGTCGAGGACATTAGGTTAAAGTCCTGGGGGTCGCAAACACCATGCGGAAGACCGGACGGGTCGGTGATCAAACGTCCAGCAGAAAGTCCTGATATCTTAGATGCTGAGCAAAAGTCCAAACGATATGGAGGATCAGTTTGGCAAAAGATAAACTCTCTTGAGAGGAGAAGGTAAGGACATGTTCTCCGTTGAGGGAACAGTAGGCGTTGGTTCGACCTAGGGTTTATAAAAAATCCTAAAGTCAAAACTGGACAATCCAAAACTATCAAATAGTTTATTTTCATATTTGTTGTGCTAACTTTATTTTGCAGGGTATCTTTGGTATTTGGACTAACATGCCTTGCAGGAAGTGAAATGCACAAAAGAAGACTCGGGTGAACAGTGCCCGAGGCACCTCCTGTGCTATTGGTGGCACCTCGGCTGCCTTAGCTGAAGCACCGCGCAGATGGGCGTGAAGGCGTCTTGGAGGTTGGCGCGGAGGCACCTTCGAGTGCCTTGAAGGTGCCTTCGAAAGGATAAAATTTACATAATACGGTGATTATCGCGACCGAAACTTAGGGGATAAAATCTACACCTGGAGGCACCTTTTATAAGCTGTTGGAGGCGCCCTCAACAACTTATAAAAGAAGTCTTCGAGAATCTCTCTCAACACAACACAATTTCACGATCTCTCTCTTGCGCGCTGCTTCAAAGATAACTCTACGACTTCACGACGCAACTCCGATGACTGAAAACACAACTCTCCTAATCCTCAAGTTGTCGGTATAATTTTTGTTTATAGTACTTAGATTATAATTTATTGTACTCGTCTTTATACTTGCAATTTATGAATTGATAGTGAATTGTCCAACGAAAGCGATCGTCAATCGCAGACCTTAGAGTAGGAGTCTTCATAGGCTCCGAACCAAGTAAAATCAACTTGTGTTATCTCTTTATTTTCTTTACTTCTATATTTCCACTGTGTATTTTGTGTTTTCTGAAAAACATGAAAAGTTGTGAGTGCTATTCACCTCCTCTAGCACAACGATCCTATAACTTGCATCTTGAAATAGGAGCAGTTCAAAGTTTGAGTCTTGACGAACTTTCGAAGCCTTGAAACTCTTAAAAGAGGAGAAAGAAAAGAGAACTCAAGAGGAGAATTCACAACTTAAGAATTGAGTGAAAAAAAGTGATTTGAGTGGAAGGAATGATGTTTCTTTTATAGGGATGAAAGGTTACTCCCAAGAGGTGAAAGATTTCTTCTAAGAGATGAAAAGATATGGGGTATGTCTTTTCACTTAAACCTGATCAATTATCATTAATTGAAATAATTAATTACTTACTATATTATAAATATTAATTAATTAATTAAATAATATCACAATCACGATTAATCTTTTAATCAATCAATTTGATTCAATCAATGAAATTAATTATAATTTCACACCTCTTAATGGTTCTATATGGTCGAGTTAACGTTTATGTAATTTCATCCATGAGTCCAACTCGTGTGCGAGTCAAACTTCTATCCGATCATATCAGACTAATCTTTTATTAGATAATATTTTTTCATTCATTCAAGAAATTAATTTACGACTGTCTACTCGTGAAATAACCGTCTTATCCCTATTTAATTTATTGGTTACCAAAACTGATTTTTCAACAATCCCCACATGAATGAAAATTATGGGTAATTTTCAAGTCTCAAACTAGAGTTTCATTAGAAAACTATCGCATCAGAAAACAAGAGGTAGCTTATGGCTCTGAACCTTCCATAGTGGAATATGATCTGATTTACTTGGTCGCCCAATGAAATTTATCTTGAATTGTTCAGCCATTGGTGTAAACCAAGACAATCATATCCACATAATAGCACCCTAAGTTTTTACCAATTCTCTATCATTCCCGTTTTGGCCAGGACAAAGCTTGGGATTCTTAAGTGTTTCATTAAAGCGACTCATCTTCATACTTATATAGGTGATCTCCTATTAAGAGTATTTTGTAATACCCTATTATACCCTTTGCGGTATAATATAGAAATCATTAAGAACTTTTGTTCATCCTTTACTCATTTTACATGTTGCGCCTTTTGTCTCTAGGAATGAATTCGAGTAATTACTCCTAGGTGCCTCCAATCTTGTAGCTTGTTGTCCCTTTTGAACCATGATCTTGGGATCTCTAGCCAACATGGTTGGGTTACCACTACTCGATTTAAATGTTAAGTTTTAATTAGACTCATTTCTCTAGACATGCGGTATAGTCTGATCTCTTGGTATGCCTTTTTTAACTAGTAGACCCGCACAATTCTCCATATTCAATGAAAATTTCACCACTAGAGATCTACTGCTGTAATGATATTAAGTCATTTCAGTACTTACCATTTTACACTAGTGTCCTCCTTATAATTTCTTAGATACCATATATATATTGGCACATATCGATGCATTTTATGCAATTAATTCTTTGAGCCTCAATTTGGGTATTTATATTTTATCTAAATACCTCCACATTTATTGGTTCACCCTCATATTTATAGGCTTCATTGGAAGGTTTATAACATTTCAATATCTTATAGAGATTTTTTATTTTTATCTCACTGGGTTTGTGGTTTGCTGAGAGTGGTGAGAGATTGTTGGTGTAATCATTTTCTGGGTCAAGGTTGACTAGTTTGATTAAACTTGAGTATATTTGAGCTTGAGTTTTGATGTTTGGATAATATATTATGGACAACATATTTGGATAATATGTTGTTGGACAATATGTGAGAAAGGTCAAGTAGGTCATGGAGGATCAGTACTTAACTAATAAGTCATAACTGGAGGTTAGACAAAGGAAAAAATCTAAGTGAGTCAGGGAGGACCGCACGTTGGTAAGGAAAGTCCAAGTAGGTCAAGAAAGATCATACGTTGTTAAGGAAAGTTCTAACTACCATTAGGCAAAAGAAAGTCTAAGTGGATCAAGGGGGATCGTACGTTGGCAAGGTAAAGTCCTAACTGCGGTTAGGCAAAGGGAAATCCAAGTGGGTCAAGAAGGACCACACATTTGTTGGTTCAATATCCCTTGGGTCAAGGTTGACTAGGTTGACTAAGCTTGAGTTGACTTAAGATTGAGTTGGCTTAAGCTTGAGTCTTGATGTTTGGTTTCGATATTTGACAATATATGGAAATTGCAGGAGTAATCGTCCAATTGAGATATTGTTGGTGCAATTCTCCTTTGATTAAGGTTTGACTAGTTTGATGTGAAGAAAAGTCAAGTAGGTCAAAGTTAACCGGGTACTTGACTGGGAAAGTCATAACTAGAGATTAGGCAAGGGAAAATCTTGTGAGTGAAGCTAGGTGAAAGACATAGTGAGTGAAGCTAGGCAGTTGAGAAATCCTAGTAAGTGAAGTTAGGTAAAATTCCTGGTGAGTGAAGCCGGGCAGTGGGAAAATCCTAGTGAGTGAAGCTAGGTGAAAGTCCTGGTGAGTGAAGGCAGACAGATGGAAAGTCCTGGTTGTTGAATCGAAAAGAATTTAGATATCTCTACAATTACATGATATTGCCCACTTTGGGCCAAAACCCTGATGATTTTGCTCTTGGGCTCTACCCAAAAGGTCTCATGCCAATGGAGATATCTTTCTCTTTATAAACCCATGATCTTTCCCATGTGTTTTCAATGTGGGACTATGTTTGCAACCTTGCAATACTAACAATCCCCCCTCAAATAAAGGACCACAGGCTTCCCATGTCCGATCCTCGACCCGCTAGGTCTTCCTGCCCCTCGGTCCACTCGACCTACTAGGACTTCCTTGCCTAGTCGCAACTAGGACTTCCTGCCTGGTGTCTGGTCCTCTTGATCTGAACATAGGAGCCCCTACTTTCTTTGTTCGAGGTCAATATTATATCTGTAGGATCGAAAAGAATTTAGATATCTCCACAATGACATGATATTGTCCACTTTGGGCCTAAGCCCTCATGGTTTTTCTCTTGCACTCTACCCAAAAGGCCTCATGCCAATGGAGATATCTTTCTCTTATAAACACATGATCTTTTCCATATGTTTTCAATGTGGGATTATATTTGCAACCTTGCAACCCCAACAATCCCCCCTCAAACAAAGGACCACGGGCTTCCCACGTCCGATCCTCGACCCACCAGGTCTTCCTTCCCCTCGGTCTACCCGACCTACCAGGACTTCCTGCCCCTCGGTCCACCCGACCTACTAGGACTTCCTTGCCTAGCTGCAACTAGGACTTCCTGCCTGGTGTCTAGTCTTCTTGATCCGAACATATGAACCCCCAATTTCTTTGTTCGAGGTCAATTTTATACCCACATGGTTCAATCAGACCATAGCTCTTATACACAGTCGACGGTTAAACCTTCTGGCAGTTCGGGCTCTGATACCAATTGTAGGATCGAAAAGAATTTAGATATCTCCACAATGGCATGATAGTGTCCACTTTGGGCCTAAGCCCTCATGGTTTTGCTCTTGAGCTCTACCCAAAAGGCCTCATGCCAATGGAGATATCTTTCTCTTATAAACCCATGATCTTTTTCATGTGTTTTCAATGTGGGACTATGTTTGCAACCTTGCAACCCCAACAATATCCACATGGCTCAATTAGACCATAGCTCTTGTACACAGTTGGCGGTTAAACCTTCTGGCAGTCCGGGCTCTGATACCAATTGTTGGATCGAAAAGAATTTAGATATTTCTACAATTGCATGATATTGTCCACTTTGGGCCAAAACCCTCATGGTTTTGCTCTTGGGCTCTACCCACAAGGTCTCATGCCAATGGAGATATCTTTCTCTTTATAAACACATGGGAAATTCCCATGTATTTTCAATGTGGGACTATGTTTGCAACCTTGCAACACCAACACTGGTGAGTGAAGGCAGACAGATGGAAAGTCCTAGTGAGTGAAGCTAGGCAGATGGAAAGTCATGGTGAGTGAAACCAGACAAGTGAAAGTCTTGGTGAGTGAAGCTAGGCAGATGGAAAGTCCTAGTGAGTGAAGCTAGGCAGATGAAAAGACCTGGTGAATGAAGCCAGGCACGTGGAAATCCAGGTGGCTCAAGGTTGACCGAACACCTGGTGTTGGGAAGTCCAAGTAGGTCAAAGGAGCCACCAGATACTTGGCACAAGGAAATTCAGATGGGTCAAAGGTGACCAGACATATGGTGGAAGGAAGTCCAAGTGGGTCATGGAGGACCGGACACTTGGCACGAGACGGTAAGTCCAAGTGGATCAAGGTTGATTGACCACTTGGCACGAGATGGTAAGTCCAAGTGGATCAAGGTTGATCGTGGTAAGTCCAAGTGGGTCAGAGGAGTGACCGGACACTTGGTGAAGAAGTCCCAATAGGTCAAGATTGACCAGATGCTAGGCATGAGGAGTTTCAACAGGTCACGGTTGATTGGATGTTGAATTTGAGAACCCTTGAGCTTGAGTTAAGCAAGTCAAGGGTGACCAATCGATAAGTCGATCGATTGAACCGAAGCCCAATTGATCAGCCGATCGATTGAATCGAAGCCCAATCGATCAGCCGATCGATTGGGAGAGTGCTGCGATAGACAGCAGACCAATCGATTGGGCGATCGATTGGGAGCCTGAATCACGAGCATAGAAGCATCCCCAATCGATCATCGGTCACCACCAATCGATCCGTTGATCAATTGGGCACCGCCAATCGATCGATGGATCGATAGGGCACCACCAATTGATCGGTCGATCGATGGGGCTGGAATTCTCATGCAACGCGAGGAAAGCTGAATCGATCAGGTGATCGATTCAGGCCTTTTCCAGCAGAGCACAAAGGTGCTCTGAATCGATCACCCGATCGATTCAAGCCTCCCCAATCGATTGAGATATGACCGTTACTAAGGAAGTGCACAATTAAAGCCGTGGCGAGCCTCCTTCATTCTAATCTCTCCACTTCTTCTCTCATGATTCTCTCAGGTGATCTCGCAGTTCTTGAAGCTTCTTGGAGCAAAGTGTTGTTGCACTTCCAAGGTCAAGAGGCGTTTCACACAAGAAGAAGAAGCTAGCTAGGGTTTTATTTGTGTAAATCTTGTAAGATTTTCTTTGTATTCACTTCTTCTTTTCTTCTTGTTGTATTGAGAGTTTGTACAAGGCTTCTTCGCCTTCGGTAGTTACCGAGAAGGAGTATTTTTCATAGTGGAGAGTGTGTCATGTGTGGATCCTTGGATTAGTCACCTCTTCTTGAGATGGATACCAAGTAAATCCTTGTGTTAGGTTTGTGAGTCTTGTTTCAAGTTTATTCCGTTGTAAATCAACAACACCGAAGCAAGAAAATGAAGGACAATAAGCTATTCACCCCCCTCTAGCTACAAATCGACCATAACAAGTGGTATCAGAGCGAGGTCGCTCTTCATCGGAATTATCACCAGAAAGGGCAACAAGCTTGAGGGAGAAGAAGTTGAAGCAAGTTCAACAAAGTCAAAGACTTCAAAAGAGATCAACTTCAAATGGAATTTCGAGATGGACTCGAATTTGACATGAGGGTGTTGTTAGGACCCTTGGAGGTCGGCTAGAGGAGGGGTGAATAACCATGTACAAATTAAACAAATATCTTTCTCAGACTTATAACTTAGAATAAAACACTTGCATAGATAAAATAAGAAATAAACTGAAATGACAAAGACACAGAGAATTTTACTTGGTTACAACCGGAGAGGTTAGTAATCCAAGGAATAAAGTCGCGCTAATTTCTCCTTCAGACGGAGAAGCCTCTTTACAACAATGAAACACAGAAAGACGAAGCTAAAACAGACAAAGAAGCATGTATAAATGTTGTTTGAATATTTTTTCTTATTTTTATCTTCTGGGAGAAGGCTGCTTATATAGCCCTGCTCGAGGCGCCTGGAGTGCGATAGAACTCTATCCCCGATGCAATAATCAAAGGCCACGTCGAAACTGATAAAACTGGGGTTCTGGGCACCCGGACTACTCCTATCGCCCGGAATGGTTCCGGGCGCCCCAAACTGCTCCGGGAGCCCCGAAGGGGAAAGTCAACATTTTATTGACTTTCTCTTCCGGCCTCCAGCTTCATCTCTACTTGCTTTGGTCCGGGTCTTCCACTCCGGCTCTGCTTGCTTGGGTGATTTCAGCCATTCAGAAAAGGGCTCACCCGAACCCAACTTCCGGTCTTCTCGAGCAAGCTTTCGCTCCAGCTTCTCATCCCTCAGAAATGTCGCGCGCCTCCTTCTCGTCCATCCCCGTACTCTTCCACAGCACCTCGTCCCTCATACGCACCGAGCTCGTCGGCTCTCTCTCGTGTCATCCTTCTCGCTAGCTGCGGCTTTTGCTAGACATCTTGTGCTCCTAAGTTCCTGAATAATTAGACACAAGGTTAAACACAACATGACCTAACTTAACTTATTTGATCATATCAAAACTACCTTGGGGTACCAACAGGTGCCTCCACCATTCACATCAATGAGTTTCGATTCTTGGAAATCAAGGATCAAAAATTTTCTTATGATGGACATAGAGCAATGATTTGCTCTAATGAAAGGCTTTGAAGCTCAAAAAGATTCAAAAGGCAAAATTCTCAAGAAAAGCAAATGGAGCCAAGAACAAATCCAAATATGTGAGGCCAATGATAAAGTGACCAAGCTATTGGTTAATCTATTGTCTAGCAACATCTTGAAGCAAATGAGAAAATTTGAAGATGCCAAGGAGCTATGGAGAAAATTGGTTAAACTCCATGAGGTCCCCTCCACTGTACTAAACCAAGAAGAATCCAAAGAGGGCAACTCATTAGATCAAGAAGATGAGGACTCTGAGGTTGAGAGGTGCTCAACATCGGAAGAAGAAGAAACTTCATCCTCAATGGAGTGCAACGAGAAGAGCAAAGAGGGAGCATACTCTTTGTTCAATATGCAAGATGATGATGATGAAGATGAAGAGGCCTCCACCTCTAGGATTGAGGGGGAGTGTCCTTCATTGACACCGGGCCAAGAAGAAGAAGAGCCTTCCACTTTCGGGTCAAATGAAGAAGAAGAAGATGGTGTCACCTTCAAAAGTCAAGGAAATTCAAATCGAGGATCATGTGTCATCCCTACAAGCAAAGAAGGTAGAACTATTTCAATTTTAAATAATAAAAAAATCACATTATATACTTTGAGTGTAGGGAAAAAGGGCACTACAAAAGTAAGTGTCCTAACTTGGTCAGGAAGAAGGGTCAAGTGACACTAGGCTAAGGAGAAGGCCAAGAAAGTCGGCCCCATGACAAAAAAGAGCAAGAAACACATCGTGTGTTTCTTGTACAATCAAAGAGGACATTACCGGAGTCAATGTCCTAAGGGGAAGAAACTGACCAAAGCTAAAGGAGGAAGCTCAACTCAAGGGGGAGCTCTCAAGAGCAAACCCAAGATATCATTTATTAAGCCTATTCCTTTAAGTGATAAAAAACATGCTAGGTCTAGTTTATATCATTTTAATGCAATTTATCATGAAAATAGGAAGAATGATAGAATTAAGGAAAATCATGTAGCTTATCATGCTAAGACTACCACACCTAAGATTAGAAAGGTAGATAACAAATTAGGTAATAATTCTAAGAACTTTAGATATAAGCCTAAAAACAAAAATGCTCAAGGAAAAAATGAAAAATGCAAATCTAAGGATTTAAGGATTAGAAATCAAGCCTTGATAATTGGAGAGGTCCCTAAAGAAAATGTAAAATATCCTTAAGGGGTCAAATGAGCATTACCTAGGTCTAGGAACACAAAAGCCATCAAATGACCGTAGATGTTTGAAGGCTAAGAAGGATATGACTTCATATCATAGGGTTTTATATAGTTATAGAACCAACCCTAGGTCTAAGGGTCAAGTCAAAGGTACAAGGGAAGTTATCCCTAGAAGTATTTTTGCCAAGACCAATGTGACTAAAACTTCTAAGAAGTCAAAGAAAGTCACCAAGAATGTCACAAGGGAAGCTATCCCTAGAGTTGACCTAAGTGAGTCAAGTGTGACTAAGGCTTCTAAGAAATCTAGGAAGATATCTATGAAAGTCATCCCTAGTGAATACCTAGAGCATTCAAGGAGCACCAATAGGTTTTGAATTCCTAGGAGCATATTCTCTACACCCTAGATGGGTTTAGAGAGTATCAACTCTAAATGGGTAAGGATGGTTAACCCAACCTTGATAAAGTTGACATTTGGAGGTATTTTTAAGGTTTTTGTTAACCTTTGAAAATAAAGGGCAGCCCGGTGGATGAAGCTCCCGCTATGCGGGGTCCCGGGGAAGGATCCATTGTACGCAGCCTTAACCTTTGAAAATGAAAAGGATTATTTGATTACTCTTTGGAAGAGTAAAATGTGTCAAAATTTGAGGAATTGGATTTAATTTAAATTGGCACAAATGAGGAAAACCAAAAGAAATGTCAAGTTGGGAGTTTAGCATTTTCTTATGAAAATGGGGTAGTGTAGGATGATTTCATTTAGTTTAGCTAAGGATTAAGGATACTTAGATAGATTATCTAGGTAGATTTTATTTATACAAATTTTCTATGATTGTTTGCCCATCATATGCCATGACATCATATTTTGCATTCATGCTTATTATGAAAAATAAACAAAAATATCATGTCATGTCATACATACATCATGTAGCTATAGTATGTTTTTTTTTAAAATTACTTATTTTGATGTATGTCATAGAATCATCATGCATTAGTTTTAAATTCCTTATAATTAAGAATAATGGTATTCACTAACAAATGACATCCTAGGTGGATGTTCATAAATTAAAATGCCTAGATGTTAGAACATTTTAATTATCTAATGTGCACTAAAATGCATGATCCCTAGTTTAGGGAAAAACCAAAATCTACATCTCACAAAAATTATAAAGTGACTTGTATGTATTTTAGTGCACATTAGATATAAGTGAGATGTTAGAATGATGAACAAAACTCAAGATGTTGATTTAGTGCATCTAGTTGAGTTTTAGTTTTATCAAAACACATAGTTATGTGTACATTAAGCATTGGGAAAGCTAATGTACAAGTCATATGCATTGAGCCCAAAGAACATGGTTGGAAATTGATTTTAAAAATAATTACAAAATATTTTCAAAAAACCTTGGTGAAAGTTATCTTTTGATAGTAATCACTATTGTATAGTTAAACACAAACTTGGAAGAAACATTGAAATTTTTACCAGTTTCTAATTTTGTGTTAATATTTGAAAATAAGATATATTTTCTTAGAAAATTATTTTTCCATAATAGTATATGCCTTAAATAATGTCTACAAGAATTTTCATGATTTTTTAAATTTTGTAGAATTTTTAGGGCATTTCTGAATTTCGGCTAAAAGTTGATTTCATAAATTCATAAACTCAATCGATCAGCCGATCGATTAGGATAAGTTCCTTCGTGAGCAGAGCCTTATTAAATCGATCAGTCGATCGATTCATTCATGCCTGGATTGATCAGTGAATCGATTCAAAGGCATTTTCCACGAATAGAAGCTCACGGAATCGATCATTGGATCGATTGAAATAGCTTCTGTAACGACCCGACCTTTTGGACTCTTGGGCGGCCCTTGCGGCGGCCCCTTATATTTTCGGTCCATTTGGCGACCTCTAATGTCGTCGACCGACGACCCTTGGCCGTGCCGTTACTCACTAGGGCTTTCCACCCCTGGCAGTGGATTTTTGCCTTCCCCAGGATTCGAACTCTAGACCTCCAGGCTAAGTAGTATAGTTTATGAATCCTGGTAGCCAAATGAGAGGCCCTTGCGGCGGCCCCTTATGTTGTCGGTCCATTTGGCAACCTCTAATGTCGTCGACCGACGACCCTTGGCCGTGCCGTTACTCACTAGGACTTTCCACCCCTGACAGTGGATTTTTGCCTTTCCCAGGATT